>NC_133329.1:367959860-368159860 GCF_042186555.1 Aquarana catesbeiana
GAAGCATCCACTATTTTAGAACTCAACTGTTTGTTGAACCCAGGTGTATTACAAGGATGATGAGGATGATGATGACGGGTGTATTATACAATGATGAGGATGATGATGACAGGTGTATTATACAATGATGAGGATGATGATGACAGGTGTATTATAGAATGATGAGAATGATGATGACAGGTGTATTATACAGTGATGAGGATGATGATGACAGGTGTATTATACAATGATGAGGATGGGTGTATTATACAAGGATGAGGATGAGGATGATGATGACAGGTGTATTATAGAATGATGAGGATGGGTGTATTATACAATGATACGGATAGTGATGACGGGTGTATTATACAAGGATGAGGATGGGTGTATTATAAAAGGATGAGGATTGCGATGACGGGTGTATTATATGAGGATAAGTGTATTATACAAGGATGAGGATAGTGATGACGGGTGTATTATACAATGATGAGGATGATGATGACAGGTGTATTATACAACAATGAGGATGGGTGTATTATACAAGGATGAGGATGGTGATGACAACTGTATTATACAATGACGAGGATCGCGATGACAGGTGTATTATACAATGATGATGATGACCGGTGTATTATATAACGATGAGGATGGGTGTATTATACAATGATGAGGATGGGTGTATTATACAAGGATGAGGATAGCGATGATGGGTGTATTATACAATGATGAGGATGATGACGGCTGTATTATACAATGATGAGGATGAGGGCTGTATTATACAAGGATGAGGATGAGGATGATAATGACGGCTGTATTATACAATGATGAGGATAGGTGTATTGTACAAGGATGAGGATGACGGCTGTATTATACAAGGATGAGGATGACGATGGGTGTATTATACAGAGATGAGGATAGTGATTATGGGTGTATAATATGAGTTTGACGGGTGTATAATATGGGTTTGATGATGACGACGATGAGGAGTATGATGATGATGACGGGTGTATATTATGGGGATAAGGATAGTGATGATGGTAGGGCTGGGAGATTTTCTTAAAAAAAAAAATCTTCGATTCTCTTAAAAAAAACTCAATTCACGATTCGAATCGAGTTTTTTTTTTTTGGAAACCGCGCCGGTCCGGAGGCGCTGCGGGCATGAACTTTTAGGCGAGGTCGCGGCCTCGGCCTAGTCCGCGGCGTCCGGCCGTAGCCTAAAAACTCATGCCCGCAGCACCTCGGGACCGGCACGGTGAAAAAAAAAAAAATCTAAAAAAATCGATTTGCTTAAATTTTGAATCGATTTGACCTCTCAATTCGATTCAAGATTTTAATCGATTTTTTTCCCAGCCCTAGATGATGGGTGTATAATATGGGGGTGATGGGTGTATTATACAATGATGAGGAGTATGATGATGATGACGGGTGTATAATATGGGGATAAGGATAATGATGATGGGTGTATAATATGGGGGTGATGATGATGGGTGTATTATACAATGATGAGGAGTATGATGATGATGACGGGTGTATAATATGGGGATAAGGATAGTGATGATGGGTGTATAATATTGGGATGACGATCATGGGTGTATTATACAATGACTGGAGCATCAGGGTGTCAGACAGTGTCAGTGAGTGTGCCACATCATGTCTCGCTGGCTGCTTTGCAATACATGATTCTGGGGATTTCTGCCATGCCATGTCCTGACTACGTTACACTACATAATAGTCACAAATTGTGAGTACATCTGTCCTGTAATGTATACAGCTATATACACCCACCTTCACCCCTCCTGTATAGAGACCATCCTCCACCATCACTGACTGCAGATATACATCATTATTGTTTTATTTATTTTATTTCAGGTACTTAAATAGCGCCATTCATTTACGCAGAGCTTTACATATATATTGTACAGTCACATTAGTCCCTACCCTCAAGGGCCAATTTAGACAGGATCCAATTAACCTACCAGCATGTCCTGTTACTGTATATATAGCTGTATACAGGACAGATGATGTATATCTGCAGTCAGTGATGATGGAGGAAGGTCTCTATATACAGGAAGGAAGGTGGGTGTATATAGCTAGCTGTATACAGGACAGATGATGTATACCTGCATACCCTGATCTGTAATGCTGAGCTATATACCCTGATCTGTGAGGCTGAGCTGTATACCCTGATCTGTGAGGCTGAGCTGTATACCCTGATCTGTGAGGCTGAGCTGTATACCCTGATCTGTGAGGCTGAGCTGTATACCCTGATCTGTGAGGCTGAGCTGTATACCCTAATCTGTGAGGCTGAGCTGTATACCCTAATCTGTGAGGCTGAGCTGTATACCCTAATCTGTGAGGCTGAGCTGTATACCCTAATCTGTGAGGCTGAGCTGTATACCCTAATCTGTGAGGCTGAGCTGTATACTCTGTCCTGTGATGCTAGGGCTGTATAATGCTGTCCTGGGATGCTAGGGCTGTATATTCTGTCCTGTGTTGCTAAGCTGTATACTCCTGACACTATGGGTGGAATACAGGGGACAGAGTGGGTGGATTCTATAAGGGGTGGGGCTTATGGGAAGTGGGAGGGGTCAAAAAGGGCAGGGTCTGGCTCCCCCCCATCCTAAAACTTCACCAGCCGCCACTGGATCGTTATATATCTCTTAATGAAGGTTATTTTCCCCCACCTGCCACCATTTTTAAGTGAGACATTGAGGTTGATTTACTAAAAGCAAATAGACGGAACATTGCAAAGTAGGGCTGGGGAAAGAATCAATTTAAATCTCGAATCGAGTTGAGAGGTCAAATCGATTCAAAATTTAAGCAAATCGATTTTTTTAGATTTATTTTTTTTCACCGCGCCGGTCCCGAGGCGCTGCGGGCATGAGTTTTTAGGCGAGGCCGCAGCTTCGGCCTAGTCCGTGGCTACGGCCGGACGCCGCGGACTAGGCCGAAGCCGCGGCCTCGCCTAAAAGCTCATGCCCGCAGCGCCTCTGGACCGGCGCTGACACTGCGCCGGGCCTGAAGAGCTGCGGGAAAGGAGTTTTTAGGTGAGGCCACGGCTTCGGCCTAGTCCACGAGGCCGGACGACGCGGACTAGGCTGAAGCCGCGGCCTCACCTAAAAGCTCATGCCCGCAGCTCCTCGGGACCGGCGCGGTTTCCAAAGAAAAAAAAAAAAAACTCGATTCGATTCGTGAATCGAGTTTTTTTTAAGAGAATCGAAGATTTTTTTTTTTTAGAAAATCTCCCAGCCCTATTGCAAAGTGCAGTGGCACTCTGCAAGTGCAGTTGCTCCAAGGCTTAGTAAATGAGGTAAAGCTTCACTTTGCAAAGAATACCCAATCACATGCAAAAAAAAACACAGCATTTTTGCTTGCACATGATTGGATGATGGAAGTCAGCAAACCTTCTGCTCATTTACTAAGCTCTATAGCAACTTCACTTTGCAAAATGCACAGTCTATTTGTCTTTAGTAAATCAACCCCTTTTATATCCACATAGCTACAATATTGCATGTAATCTGTAAAGTCACAAACAAGACACAGTGAAGTTGATTTACTAAAGGCAGATAGGTTGTTAACTTTCAAAATACATAAAAAATGTATTTTTGCTTGCTCACAATCAGATGATAGAAGCCCATTTACCTTTAGTAATTCAACCTCAATATATACCATCCCAGAATGAGCAGACATCTCTCAAAGTCCTTCCAATGACAGCAACAAAAAGGCAACCAAAAAAAGAAGAGTAGTCAGCAAGCAGATTTAGAGACACGTAGACTGGATGGCTCCTGGGATTTTTCAGCCCTGTTTTACACAGATCTTTATTTTATCAGTCCTCACAAACCTTTCAAAACATATAATGCAGGAAAATATATTGCTTCACGTACCTGAATTTTTCAAATAAGGCACAATATCTATTTTTTCTTTTTTCTTAAAGGTCTCTGCCAATTTTATAAGCCGTCTGAAAGTAACAGGAGGGTGTTGCTCCACCCAGGATATAAAATTCGAACTGTGATCTTCATGAACATTACATTTCTTAAGAAACAGTGACAATATGGCTTTATCTCCAAGGATGTCATCTTCCAGTTTGTATGATGGAGATCCATTTACAAAATACCGAGAACCGCCTTGTTTCACATTCACACTTACAGACCACCAGGGATCAGTCAATGGAAAGAATCCAGTCACTGTATATTCTTCGGAGTCTTTGGCTAAAATTCTTACTGAAATTAAAAAGAGACAGACAAAACCAAAAAACATGTTACACTTAAATGAAAGATGCCATAGGAAGTGTCACCCATATATTAAAACACAACAGTAAATAGACTATAAAACTCATTTGTTACTATTAAAGCGGAGGTCCGCCGACCATTAATTTTTTTTTTTTTAACCATGCAGACACAGACATATTAACAATGTTACACTTACTTGTTCGGTGAGCTATGTCCCCCAATGTCCGTTTTCAAATGAAAAAGATAGTTTAAAAAATTGTGCACGGCCGGTTCCATCTTGCTTGTGGGCATGGGAAGCCCACAAGCATTTACTTCCTGGATGCGGTGAATGCTGGTAGCTCAGTAGCTCGTTCCCACGCATGCTCAGTGTTAACGGTGCGGAGCACCGTTAACACTGAGGTTGCCATCACAACGCGGTGGCGATCCGCACTGACTCCTGGGAATGGTAAAACTTAACTCCCAGGAGACAGTGCGCCGCCCTCCCAGAATACAGTGCTCCGCAAAGACAATTTATTCTTGAATATTTCTATGTATTGGTAAATAGAAAAAAAACATCTATATGGTTGGGGAACAAAAGATCTAACCCACTCTGAGAATAACAGATAGAAGAGATGTATATACTATTAGAGGTTGAAGCTGGTACATATCATCAGACTCAGCAATCAAAATTTTTATTTATTTATTTTTTGTTATATTCTTTTTTTTATTGTTATAAATTCTTTAAAAAAAAAAGGAAACAAAGCAGGTACACATCTCAACTTCTACTTCAAAGCATTTCATAAATATTTCAATACCCCCCCTCCCTCCCAAGAAAAAAAGAAAAAAGAAGAGAAAGTTCCCCTTTAACAATCATCTCCCTCCCAGCCCCCTTCCTTCCCACAGGACCAAAGTTTACATATTCAGATCTCGTTACATATTCATACCCTCCTCTTAGTCCTAATTTCAGTCGTTATCATATATCTCGTCTGTTGACCTCCTTAGGCACCAGACATAGTCATATACTCTATAGATTTTACTTTACCCATGTAGCACTGACTCACGGTGGTGCTGCTGATTTAAAGCGGGCTATTACCGTCACCTTTTTACCTGTAATTTCACCAACACCAGACTAATGCCCCGTACCGACGGAAAATGTGTGATAGGACCTTGTTGTCGGAAATTCCGACCGTGTGTGGGCTCCATCACACATTTTCCATCGGATTTTCCGACACACAAAGTTTGAGAGCAGGATATAAAATTTTCCAACAGCAAAATCCGTTGTCGGAATTTCCGATCGTGTGTACACAAATCCGACGCACAAAGTGCCATGCATGCTCAGAATAAATAAAGAGATGAAAGCTATTGGCTACTGCCCTGTTTATAAGTCCCGACGTACGTGTTTTACATCACCGCGCTCAGAATGATCGGATTTTCCGACAACTTTGTGTGACCGTGTGTATGCAAGACAAGTTTGAGCCAACATCCATCGGAAAAAATCCATGGATTTTGTTGTCGGAATGTCCGATCAATGTCCGACCGTTGTTGTCGGAATTTCTGACAACAAATGTTGGCTGTGCATGCTCTCAAATTGTCCGACAAAACATGTGTTCCGACGGATTATCCGATCGTGTGTACACAAGTCCATCAAACTAAAATCCAAAGTATAACCACGCATGCTCAGAACCAATGCTAAACATCAGACAACAATAGCAGAAGTTGCCCAAAGAGTGGTGGTAAAGAGCTGAAAAACCACATGGTTTGGTTTATGTTGGCTGAAAATTTTCTGCCGTGTGTATGCATACCAAATTCATGGCCAACGCCCAACAGCAGGCATATAGATTTGTATATATACTTTATATTTTGTATTTTCATGTCATTTATTGCAACACAGGGATTTTGTTACAGTTGGATGAATTATTAAGTATATTTATAGGTAGCGCAGAATGTTTTATACACATTCGTAAATTAATTGTTACAAGGGAATATAACAGAATATGTAAAAAGGAAATCAAGGCCACGGAAATTCAAAATTAACGACATTGTGCAAAAGAGAGAGTAATGCCCTGTACACACGGTCGGATTTTCTGACGGAAAATGTGTGATAGGACCTTGTTGTCGGAACTTCTGTCCGTGTGTGGGCTCCATCACACATTTTCCATCGGAATTTCCAACACACAAAGTTTGAGAGCAGGCTATAAAATTTTCCGATAACAAAATCCGTTGTCGGAAATTCCGATCGTGTGTACACAAATCCGACGCACAAAGTGCCACGTATGCTCAGAATAAATTAAGAGACGAAAGCTATTGGCTACTGCCCCGTTTATAGTCCCGACGTACGTGTTTTACATCACCGCGTTCAGAACGATCGGATTTTCTGACAACTTTGTGTGACCGTGTGTATGCAAGACAAGTTTGAGCCAACATCCGTCAGAAAAAATCCATGGATTTGTTGTCGGAATGTCCGATCAATGTCCGACCGTGTGTACGGGGCATAAGTCAAACCCAAAGAAAATCTTTAAATATATTAATAGAAAAAGGTCAAGGGTTGAGCATGTAGGCCCTTTTTAAAATATTCTAGAGTGGGTGACTGGGGACAAAGAGAAAGAAAATGTATTAAATATCTTCTTCAGCTCTCTGTATAGAAAGGAGCATGTGGGGAGCTCATGTCCATAATGGGGATTATTTTGACACAACCCCAAATGATCCACAATGGCTCAAAATTGATATGGTATACACATATTTAGACAGAATAAAGGTGAATTAGGCACTTGGACCAGATGGCATACACTCATGGATGCTAAAAGAATTGAGCTCTGTCATTTCAAAGTAGAGCTACGCAATTAATCGTTAAAGAATTGAGATCGCGATTCTACCCTCCCCGCAATCTTAACACAGCATTTCTTCGATTCAGTGCAGAAAGTTTTCTGCTCAAGCCAACAGCTGTCAAAAAAAAAAAATCAAGCAGCCAGCCAAGGTTTCACAACATCGCTCAGGCGAGATAAAGACAAACATTGTAAAGCCTCATACACACGATCGGACTTCCGTCGGTCTTTTCCGTGGATTTTGGTCCGAAGGGCGTTGGCCGTGAACTTGGTATGCATACACACGGCAGGACTTTTTCAGCCAACTTTCACCAAATCACGTGGTTTTTCTGCTCTTTACCGCCACCCATTGGGCAACTTCTGCTATTGTTGGTTGATTTTTAGCATTGGTTCTGAGCATGCGTGTTTGTACTTTGGACTTTAGTCCGATTGACTTGTCTACACACGATCGAATTAGCCGACGTAGGACATTTGTTGCCGGAAGTTTGTCTGTTTTCACAGCGAACATTTGTCTGATGAAAAAGCGGAAAAGTTTGTCCCATGGAGCTTACACACTGTCGGATTGTCTGCTAAAACAGGTCCGTCGGATGTTTGTTGTCAAAAAGTCAGATCGTGTGTATGGGCCTACAAATGTTCGCTGTGAAAACAGACAAACTTTCCGGCAACAAATGTCCTATGTTGGCTAATCCGATCGTGTGTAGACAAGCCCATCGGACTAAAGTCCAAAGTACAAACACGCATGCTCAGAACCAATGCTAAAGATCAACCAAAAATAGCAGAATTTGCCCAAAGGGTGGTGTTAAAGAGCAGAAAAACCATGTGATTTGGTGAAAGTTGGCTGAAAAAGTCCCGCCGTGTGTATGCATACCAACAAGTTCATGGCCAACGCCCTTCGGACCAAAATCCACGGAAAAGTCCGATGGAAGTCCGATCGTGTGTATGAGGCTTTAACACTTCTTTTAGGGAAGAACTTCAGTCTGCAAATGAGGTCAGTTTAACCACTTAAAGACTAAACCTTTTTCTGACACTTGTTGCTCACAAGTTAAAATCAGTATTTTTTGCTAGACAAATTATTTAGAACCCCCAAACATTATATATATTTTTTTTGGCAGAGACCCTAGAGAATAAAATGGCAGTTGTAGCAATATTTTATGTTACACTGTATTTGCGCATCGATCATTCAAACGCAAAATTTTTGGAGCAAATACATTTTAATTAAACTAATAAAAAACAAAACAGTAGAGTTAGCCCAATTTTTTTGTATAATGTGAAAGATGATATTACGCTGCAAGAATCGTAATCTTTATTCTAAGGAAAAAATGTGTGATTCCAATTTTAGCCAGAATTGTGCAGCTCTAGTTCAAAGGGAGTCTTTAAAGCGGACCTTCAGTCATTATTTCAACTTTCCATATATTAAATCTTTTGCCCTTGTTATTTTAACTTTGGATAGTAAAACATTTTTTTCTGCCAGTAAATACCTTATACAGCCCACTTCCTGTTTCCTGTCTGGTAAAAAGCCTAGGCTTATGATATCATGCACATCTCTCTCGTGAGAGTTTTCCAGGAAAGGAGGGGGGATGAGTTAAGAGGGTCAATGAGAGCTGCAAGGCTGCAGAGCTGGAGGTGTGCCTCTGTGTGTCTGTGTAAATCCAGGAAGTGAACAGGCAGCAGCTTCAGCTGCCCACAGTTAAAATGGATGCAGCCAGACTCAGTGGAGGGAGATTTCTGCAGCATATTTGGCAAGTACAGAATCACAGTATATATAAAATAATATGCAAAGTGGTTGGAGGGAAGCTTCAGAATGGCAAATACGGTTTTATTACAAATTATGTGAGCAGACTGCAGTTCCTCTTTAACCACTTCAGCAATGGAAGGATTTGCCCCGTTAATGACCAGGCCCTTTTTTGCGATACGGCACTGCCCTGTTTTAACTGACAATTGCACGGTTGTGCGACGTTGAGCGAGTGCGCGCACCTGCTATGCCAACTAAAGGGACCGACGTACAGCTACGACGGTTCGCGGGATCATGCGGACCTGCCGCCGTATAACGACAGCGGCTGGTCGGCAAGTGGTTGAAAACTGTTTCCAGGAACTAAAAAAAATCAGATTCTGAAAAAAAAGAAAAAAAGAAAAAAAAAAGAAAAATGCTGACCGGTAGCCTTTTCAGTCATACATGCTTCTCTCGGCATGCAGGTGCAGCTCCCTTTACATTCATTAAAATGATTCTGTGCCGGGACAAAGTAATTGCAGTGTACATACATAGGCATCACGTTGGCTGGGCCAATTAAGATGGTTGGAGTCTCCAAATTAGAACTGCACAATTCTGGATAAAATTAGAATTTTTTGCTTAGAATAAAGATCACGATTCTTGTCTTTCACATTACACAAAAAAATTGTGTAATGTGAAAGACAACTTTACTGTTTAGTTTTTGTTTTTTGTTTTTGATTAATTGACGTGTATTTATTTCCCAAAAAATTGCTTTTGAAAGACTGCTGTGCAAATACAGTGTGAAATAAAATATATAACGACCGCCATTTTATTTTCTAGGGAATCTGCAAAAAAAAAATCTATAATGTTTGGGGGTTCTAAGTAATTTTCTAGCAAAAAAATACTGATTTTACCTTGTAAGCAACAAGAGTCAGAAAAAAGTTTAGTCTTTAAGTGATTAAACTGCCCTCATTTGCAGACCGAGGTTCATCCCTTTGACCTAAGGCCTCATGCACACGGGACGCTGTTAAACTTGTGTTCAGAGGCTGTTGGACACTTTTTTCAATTGCCCCTGAACTCATTAAATGTTATCCTTTGTGTCCATGTACACAGTCTCGTTTTTTGGCGTTTTTAGGCAGTTGCGTTTAACCTCGTTTTTCCAGAAGCAAAAAAATGGGTTCAGACGCAAAAGTTTTCCACATTTCAGACGCCAAACGCAGCTAAACGCCGGTACCGCGTTTAGCCGCGTTTGCGTTTATAAGTGTTTTTAAAGGAACATTTTGTGACCCGACTTTGGGGCCCCATATCTCGGGGCCACTTAGTGCTAGGAACCCCAAATTTGGTGTACTAACACAGTTTGACTAACACTATAACATATCCAAATTTGGGGTACTTAGCACCAAGTGGCCCCAAGATATAGGGCCCCAAATTCGGGTCATAAAATATTCCTTTAAAAACACTTATAAACACAAACGCGGCTAAACACGGTACCGGTGTTTAGCCGCGTTTGGAGTCTGAAACGTGGAAAACTTTTGCATCTGAACCCATTTTTTTATGTTGTAGTGCTAGTTCCACTGTGTTAGCACACCAAATTTGGGGTTCCTAGCACCAAGTGGCCCCGAGATACGGGTCCCCAAAGTTGGGTTGCAAAATGTCATTCTCTGCTCTGCAGACGCTTCTAGACGCAAACGCGGTAAAACGCGGCTAAATGTGGCTAAACACGGCTGGCAAACGGGGCAAAATGGGCGTTTCTAAATGCAGGTTTCAGCTTTTAAAAACATGTGTTCAGCAGAGTTTGCACCGGCGTCTCGTGTGCATGAGGCCTAAGCGCCGGTTCACACAGGGGCGGCAGGACTTGCAGATCGCCTCACCGAGGCGACCTGCACACGACTTCCACGGCGACTTGCAAAACGACTTCTGTATAGAAGTCTATGCAAGTCGCCCCCAAAGTAGTACAGGAACCTTTTTCTAAGTCAGAGCGACTTGCGTCGCTCCTATTAGAACGGTTCCATTGTACAGAACGGGAGGCGACTTGTCAGGCGGCTAGGTCGCCTGACAAGTCGCCCCTGTGTGAACCGGCACTTAAGCAACTTAACCAATACAATGTGTCTTTGTATCTTTTTTTTTTTTTTGACAGCTCTGAGCAGAGAACGGCTCTGTACTTGTTTAACCACTTAAGCCCCAGACCATTTGGCTGCCCAAAGACCAGAGCACTTTTTGCAATTCGGCACTGCGTCGCTTTAACTGACAATTGCGCGGTCGTGCGACGTGGCTTCCAAACAAAATTGACGTCCTTTTTTTCCCCACAAATAGAGCTTTCTTTTGGTGGTATTTGATCACCTCTGCAGTTTTGATTTTTCGCGCTATAAACAAAGACAGATCGATAATTTTGGAAAAAAAGCAATATTTTTTACTTTTTGCTATAATAAATATCCCCAAAAAATATATTAAAAAACAATTTTTTTCCTCAGTTTAGGCCGATATGTATTCTTCTACATATTTTTGTTAAAAAAAAAAAAAAAATCGCAAAAAGTGTTTATTGATTGTTTTGCGCAAAAGTTATAGTGACTACAAAATAGGGGATAGTTTTATGGCATTTTTATTAAAAAATTTTTCTTTTACTAGTCATGGCGGCAATCAGCGATTTTTATTGTGACTGCGACATTATGGAGGACACATAGAACACTTTTGACGCCATTTTGGGACAATTGTCATTTATACAGCGATCAGTGCTATAAAATTGCACTGATTACTGTAAAAATTACACTGGTAGTGAAGGGGTTAACCAGTAGGGGGCGCTGAAGGGGTTAAGTGTGTCCTAGGCATGTATTCTAACTGTGGGGGGATGGGCTACGTGTGACAGGACACCGATCACCGCTCCTGATCACAGGGAGCTGTGATCAGTGTCACTGTCACTAGGCAGAACGGGGAAATGCTTGTTTACATTAGCATTTCCCCGTTATTCCTCTCCGTGAGACGATCGCGGGTATCCCCACGGACATCAAGTCATTAGTCCATCGCGGTCGGACTCACAGAGCTTGCAGCGGGCGCATGTGCGCTCGCCCACAATGCCGCATCTTAAATGGGACGTATCTGTGTGCCCATATGCCTGTCCGTGCCATTGTGTCGACGTATATTGTCGTGCGCTGGTCAGCAAGCAGTTAAAGCGGAGTTCAAGATAAAAATTTAACTCCTTAGAAACCAAAACCACCCCCCACGTTTTTGGATATTTTTTTTTATTATTATTTTTTTTATTTTTATACCTTTTTTCTTGTATTTTCTTTGGGACTTCCATCCCACAGGATCACAGTGCCGAACGTCACTTCCGTGTTTTTTTTTAGCCATCCTTCTCTCCCCCCATCGCCTTCTGGAACCTGTGTGTGTCCCAGAAGACAACAGGGACTATTCAGTAAGGCCCGAGCGACTCACGTATGCACAGTAGGAAATAGGCTGTGAAGCTGCAAGGCTTCACTTCCTGTTTCCCTTAGTAAGGATGCCGGCGTCTGCACCCGAAACCGATAGACGGGTTGGCTTCGGGTGCCGACATCGCAGGCTCTCTGGACTGGTAAGTGTCCTTATATTAAGCACCTTTCCACACTGAGGTGCTTTTTAGGTGCTTTAGAGCTAAAAATAGCGCCCGAAAAGCGCCTGAAAACTGCCTCTCAATTATCTGAATGAGTGCTTTACACGGGTGCGGTGCGCTTGCGGCACGGTAGAAAAAGTCCTGCAAGCAGCATCTTTAGGGCATGTTCGGAGCGCAAAAAATAGCGCTTCAAAAACACCCCTGTCCATTGAAATGAATGGGTGGCGCTTTCCTAAGCTCCCTAAAAGTGACTTTGAAAGCGCCGCAAAGCTGGTATTTTTTCTGGGTTTTGTAAGGTCCCATTGTCACGTGACCTTAAGAAAAGTGCCCCGCTAGCGCCAGAAAAGTGCAGCTAAAGCACCGCAAAAACGACCAGAGCTTTAGCAGTGCTTCAGTGTGAAAGAGGTCTAAGGCTACTTTCACACTGAGGCGTGCGGGCACTGGCAGTACAGCGGCACTAAATATAGCGCCGCTTTACCGTCATTTTAGCGGCGCTAGCGGGGCAGTTTTAACCCCCCCCAGCGGCTGAAAAAGGGTTAAAACCGCCCGCAAAACGCCGCTGCAGGCGGGTTTGCAGCGCTGCCCCATTGTTTTCAATGAGAAGGGGCCCTTTAGGAGCGGTAAATACATCGCTCCTACAGTGCTCCAAAGATGTGGCTTGCAGGACTTTTTAGACCGCCCTGCAAGCGCACCGCTCCAGTGTGAAAGCCCCCGGGACTTTCACATTGGAGTGCATTGAGCAGCTCTTTCGGGGCGCTTTGCAGGCGCTATTTTTAGCACTTTAGCGCCTGCAAAGCGCCTGAGTGTGAAAGGAGCCTTAAAGTCAGCAGCTTTGCATTTCGCACATGCACAGTGGGGTCAGTATGGCTGTGAGCCAGCAGGAAGTCACAGCCAACATGGTAGCGTCAGAGACCCAAAGACCAGTAGAAAAGATCTCTGGACAGGCAAGTGTCTGTGTATTAAAAGTCTGCAGTATTTCAAGCTGCTAATTTGTTTTTGTTTTTTTACCACTTGAAGACCAGGCTTTTTTCTGGCATTTTTTGTTTACATGCAACAATCAATTTTTTTTTTTTTTTTTGCTAGAAAATATCTTATAACCCTCAAACATTTTATATATATATATATATTTTTTAAAACAAAGGCCCTAGAGAATAAATTGGGGGGTCGATTCTTTATGGCACACGGTATTTGTGCGGTTTTCAAATGCAATTTTTTGGAAAAAAAAAATACACTTGTTTGAATTTTAATGCCAAACAATATAAAAGATTATGTTACACCGAGTAAAGAGATACCAAACAAGTCATGCTTTAAAATTGCACACGCCCATGCAGCGGCGACAAACAACGTACATTTTATTATATATAGGTGATGCTTTAAAAGCGTTTACAGGTTACCACTTTAGAGTTACACAGATGGTCTGGTTCTAGATTTACTGCCCATGATCTGATGTTTATGGTGATACCTCACATGTGTGGGACACTGTTTGTGTGCATGCGGGATCTACCTTTGTGCACGAGGATGGGAGCACTTTAATTTTTTTTTATTATTATTATTAATTTTATTTTAAGTTTGTTTTTTTCTTTTAACGCTGCTGCTTTAAATATATATTTTTTAATTACTTTTACTGCTGTCACAAGGAATGAAGACATCATGGTGACAGCTATAGGCATGTGACAGGTACTCTATATGGAGGGATCTGGGGTCTATAAGATCCCAAATCCCTCCCCCGCACTTAAAAGCATTCAAAAACACCAAGATCTGTATTTTTAAATGCTTTCCATTATATGAAAATGGCGACGAAAACACCTGAGTAAACCGGAAGTGATGTCAGGTCATCGCTTCTGGGTTACCATTATGGACAGCCCATAAAAGCTGATCTCGGCTTTGTTGGGCTGTCCGGGCAGCTGATGGACGTGCTGGACGGTCGCTCGTGTCTCTCGGCGGGTCAGGAGAGCCGTAGAGATCCGCAGAAGGCGGTGCGGTGGAGGACATCCCCTCCTGCTGCTTGTTATAGCAATCGAATGGCTAGTTACTATTACAAAAGAGTCGACGGCTGGCTCTAAACGGTACTGGGGTGATGCCTGAAGATGCAGGCATCATCCCAGTACAACTACTTGAAGCACAATGACGTACCAGGTACGTGATCCTCATCTAATGAGGAAGGCCTGTGATTGGCCGATACGCGTCTAGAAGGGAGGAGCTGATAGTAACGTCCGGCCAAGCACTGTGTATGTGGACATGGTGGTGCTACTCTGGAGGTTTGTATGTGATTTTAAAGTTTTTATTTTGTAAGTGCAACTTGTCTATTTGGGGGCTTTGATTAAATTTGTATACGGAGAACACTATGGTCTCTATACTTATTATTTACATGTCCTGAACTCATGGAATCTTGAGCCAAGCTGGGAGATGATCCGCTTCTTTGGATATTAATGAGCTGAGTTACCATTAAGAAAAGAGCCATCTGGATTACCCACCATTGATTGGGAAGAGGAAGTGAGAGCAAAGAGCTCGTGGGGAGATCCGCATATGAGTTTTAACTCATCTGGGAGGTGAGCGCGCATTTTTACTGGTGGTGCTGTGCACTCCTTTTGAGGACGAACAATCACTGTGGTGGAATTGTGTGGATACACTGATCACAAGAAGAGTTTTTCATGTTTTATTTCTTAATTTTTTCATTTTATGGACTATTCATTTATTTATTTATTTTATTTATTTATTTCAGGTACTTATATAGCGCTGTCAATTTACGCAGCGCTTTACATATACATTTTACATTCACATCAGTCCCTACCCTCAAGGAGCTTACAATCTAAGGTCCCTAACTTACATTCATACATACTAGGGACAATTTAGACAGGATCCAATTAACCTACCAGCATGTCTTTAGAGTGTGGGAGGAAACCGGAGTACCCGGAGGAAACCCACACAGGCACAGGGAGAACATGCAAACTCCAGGCAGGTAGTGTCGTGGTTGGGATTCGAACCAGCGACTCTTCTTACTGCTAGGCGAGAGTGCTACCCACTACACCACTGTGCCGCCCAGCTTATTTATTTGTAGGATTTATTTATTTTAGAGATTTGCACTTTATATTTATAATTTTACACATAGCGCTACATTTAGTATTTACTATCCACTACCCTATGCATACTGCTATGAGTGTCAATACAAGGTTAATGACACCCCCAGATCGGTTCACATTTTGCAGTGCGAACTGTCAATTCAGACAGGAATCAGGTTGCATGGGTGTGAACACCCATGAGATCCGATTCTGGTGCGGACAAAAAAAAAATGTTGGTCCGAATGCGATGCAAATTCAGCCATACAATCTGTATGGCTGAATTCGCATCGCACAGACATCACATGCGTGGTTTGGCATCGCTGCAGTGTGATCTGACACTTAGTGTCAGATTTGTCTGCCGCAATGTTGCAGTCCCTCTAAAAATCGCTAATTGGCGCAATTACTAGTAAAAAAAATTTAAAATATGTAGCAGAATATGAAGATATTTGATTTTTTTACTTTTTTACTTATTATTTATTACTTATTTACTTATTTTTTACTGAGAATGTTTTATAGCAGAAAGTAAAAAATATTGGTGTTTTTTTTTTTTTTTTTCAAAATTTTCGGTCTTTTGTTTTCTTTACCCCCTAAAGAAAACGCTATTTGTGGAGAAAATTTTTTTTTGGGGAAGAGCGTGACCGCGCAATTGTCAGTTAAAGTAACGCAGTGCCATATCGCAAAAAAAAGGCCTGGTCAGGAAGGGGGGTAAACCTTCCGGAGGTTACGTGATTAACCGCTAAGCCACCGCCCACCGTCATATGACGGCTGGACGAGGCTTCTGTTGTTCTGGGAGGACGTCATATGACGTCCTCGCCCTCCCGAGCCACTAGGGGGCGCGCGCCCGCTGCGTCATCTGGGACCCGGTGCGCGTGCCCGGCGGCCGCGATGTCCGCCGGGCACCCGCGATTGCCGGGTAACAGAGCAGGACCGTGGATCTGTGCATGTAAACACAGATCCACGTCCTGTCAGAGAGGAGAGGAGACCGATGGCGTGTCCCTTGTACATAGGGACAGCGATCGGTCACCTCCCCCAGTCAGTCCCCTCCCCCCACAGTTAGAATCACCTCCTTAGGTCATACATTAACCCCTCGAGCGCCCCCTAGTGTTAACCCCTTCCCTGCCAGTCACATTTACACAGTAATCAATGCAATTTTATAGCATTGATCGCTGTATAAATGTGAATGGTCCCAAAAATGTGTCAAAAGTGTCCGATGTGTCCGCCGCAATATCGTAGTCACAATAAAAATTGCAGATCGCCGCCATTACTAGTAAAAAATAAATAAATAATAAAAATGCTATAAATCTATCCCCTATTTTGTAGATGCTATAACTTTTGCGCAAACCAATCAATATATGCTTATCGCAATTTTTTTTTACCAAAAATATGTAGAAGATTACATATCAGCCTAAACTGAGGAAAAAATTTGTTAAAAAAAAAAAAATTGGATATTTATTATAGCAAAAAGTAAAAAATATTGTGTTTTTTCAAAATTGTCCCTCTTCTTTTGTTTATAGCGCAATAAATAAAAACCGCAGAGGTGATCAAATACCACCAAAAGAAAGCTCTATTTGTGGGGAAAAAAATGATAAAAATTTAATTAGGGTGCAGTGTAACATGACCGCGCAATTGTCATTCAAAGTGCGACAGAGCTGAAAACTGAAAAATGGCTTGGGCAGGAAGGGGGTGTAAGTGCCCAGTATTGAGGTGGTTAAGGGAGACGTCCAGCCTGAGCTTTTTAGGCTGGGCTTCTTCTTTGGGTCACAGAAGTGCAGTTTGTTTTGCACTCCTGTGACCTGTTTTAAGTGGAGAGCGGTCTGAAGTCAATGCAATCAGTCGAAGCACCACGTCATCCCGACTCCTGAAGTCGGGATCCACCAGCTGCCTTGACTGATGGCAGTCTCAGCCTCTCAGCGAGCCGCCCCTCCACAGCTCAGCACCCCAGTGAGCGTGGAGGAGCAGAGAGGAGAGATGCTGACAGACAGTCAGCATCTCACCTCTCAGGGAGGTGAGAGAACTGAGCCATCGGCGATGTTCGGTGGCTCGGTTCTCAGTGCAGAGACGCTGGGGGACAAATGCAGCATCGGACTGATGCTGCATCCACCTAGGTAAGTATAAATATCCCCCCCTCAGAAAAAAACATACTTCTCTGTTAACCACTTGCCGACCAGCCATTGTTATACGGTGGCAGGTCGGCACGTTCCTGCAAATTGCCTTACGTGTATGTTGGCTCCTTCAAGGAGCCATAGCAGGCTCGCCCGCGGCCGCTGTATGGCGGGGGACCCAATGCGCGTGGCCCGCATGCTGCGATGTCCGTTGGCCACCCACGACCACGGGAACGAGAGCCAGAACGGGGATCTGTCAATTTAAACAGACAGATCCCTGTTTTGACAGGTGAGTTAGAGAGAGATCTGCTGTTCCTAGTGATTAGGAACAGCGATCTCTCTGTACTCCCAGTCAGTCCCATCCCCCCACAGTTAGAAACACCTCCCAGGGAACACAGTTAACCCCTTGATTGCCCCCCTAGTGTTAACCCCTTCCCTGCCAGTGACATTTATACAGTAATCAGTGTCTATTTTTATCTCTGATCACTGTATAAATGTCAATGGTCCCAAAAAAAGATCAAACGTGTCAGATCTGTCCAACGCAATGTGGCAGTCCCGCTAAAAATCACTGATCACCACCAGTACTAGTAAAAAAAAATAAAAAATAAAAAAATAATAAAAATGCCATATATATATATATATATATATATATATATATATACGCTTATTGCGATTTTTTTTTGTTTTTTACCAAAAATGTGTAGAAGAATACATATCTGTCTAAACTGATGAAGAAAGGGGTTTTTTTTACATTTTTTGGGGGATATTTATTATAGCAATAAGTAAAAAATATTGTTTTTTTTCAAAATTATCGCTCTTTTTTTTTTTTGTTTATAGCGCAAAAATTAAAAAGCGCAGAGGTGATCAAATACCACCAAAAGAAAGCTCTACTTGCGGAAAAAAAAGGACTTCGTTTTTGTTTGGGTGCAGCCTCGCACGACTGCGCAATTGTCAGTTAAAGTGACGCAGTGCCGTATCGCAAAATAAGGATGCGCTGTGGCGGGTAAAGGAATGGGTAAAGGAATACCCCGCTATTACCAGAACTATTCCCCCCATTGAATTTTCACCTATTACAATTCAAAAATTTGGGATTTTCTTTCACTTTCACTTTTGGTGATAATGAGAAATGAGGGAAAAAAAAGAGAGGGAATCTCCCTAATGGTGGAGTACAGACAACAATAAAAAATGACAAGTGTTCTAACCCTTCTCTACTTTAAAACTTAAAAAAAAAAAAAAGCTTCATGAAATATGCGGGTATTTGCGGGTGGGGGAGGACAGGTAAATGTCAGTCTGCATTGATTATGGGATGGTGACAGCTGGCAGTACGTTGTATAGAGGAGGAGGAGGAGGGAGTGATCTGACAGCTGTGCTTTACCTGTGGTTTTCTGTGGTGAGAAGGCAGGGATCTGTACCGCTCCTTCTTCGATCTCTTCTGCATCCAAGAACTCCGGATCCGCCGCCTGATCATCCAAATCCACATCTTCGTGCCAGTCAATCTCCTCACCCTCTCCCTTCTCTGGCAACAGACGTCCCTCAATCAAACCTTTCCCCCCACACTGATTTTTCACCCGCCGACCGCTCATTTCTAGATCTAAACAGCCGCTGTCTTACTAATGCCGCTGACATCAGCAGGGCGGGAATTACGAAACAGCAGAAGTGTCGCTGTGAGGGCGGAGGGCGGCCATGTTTGTGGTTTGCCAAACTCAGTTTGATTGACTTTAACTACTTCAGGGATTTTACTCCCTTCCTGACCAGAGCACTTTTTTGTTATTCTGCACTGCGTCGCTTTAACTGACAATTACGCGGTCGTGCGACGTCGCACCCAAACAAAATTGACGTCCTTTTTTTTCCCACAAATAGAGCTTTCTTTTGGTGGTATTTGATCACCTCTGTGGTTTTTATTTTTTGCGCTATAAACAAAAAAAGAGCAACAATTTTGAAAAAAACGCATTTTTTTTTACATTTTGCTATAATAACTATCCCACAAAAATATCTAAAAACAACGTTTTTCCTCAGTTTAGGCCGATACGTATTCTTCTACATATTTTTGGTAAAAAAATCGCAATAAGTGTAGATTGATTGATTGGTTTGCGCAAAATTTATAGCGTCTACAAAATAGGGAATAGGTTTATGGCATTTTTATTTGATTTTTGATTTTTTTTTTTGTTATTAGTAATGGCAGCGATCTGCAATTTTATTTATTTCTTTTGGGACTGCGACATTATGGCAGACACATCAGACATTTTTGACACTAGTTTAGGACCAATGTCATTTATACAGCGATCAGTGCTATTAAAATGCATTGATTACTGTGTGAATGACACTGGCAGTGAAGGGGTTGAGCACGAGGGGGCGGTGAAGGGGTTAAGTGTGTCCTAGGGAGTGATTCTAACTATGGGGGGAGTGGCTTCTCGATGACAGAGAGCTGTGATCTCTGTCCTGTCACAAGGCAGAGCGGGGAAATGCCTTGTTTACAAAAGCATCTCCCCATTCTTCCTCTCCATGACACGATCGCGGGCATCGAGTCCACGGTCACGGCGCATGCCCACAACACCGCTTCTTAAAGGGGAAGTACCTGTACATCCTTTTGCCTACCAGCGCCATTCCGCCAACGTACATCGGCGTGCGCTGGTCGGCAAGCGGTTAACCATTTCAGCCCCAGAAGAATTTTCCCCCTTCCTGAGACCGGGCCATTTTTTGCGATACGGCACTGCATCGCTTTAACTGACAATTGCGCGGTCGTGCGACGCTGAATACAAACAAAATTGATGTCCTTTTTTTCCCCACAAATAGAGCTTTCTTTTGGTGGTATTTGATCACTTCTGCGGTTTTTATTTTTTGCGCTATAAACAAAAAAAGAGCGACAATTTTGAAAAAAAACACAATATTTGTTACTTTTTGCTATAATAAATATCCTTTTTTTTTTTTTTTTTTTTTTTTTTTTTAACTAATTTCTTCCTCGTTTTTTTTTTTACTAGTAATGGCGGCGATCAGCAATTTTTTATCGGGACTGCGGCAGACAGATCGGACACTTTTGACACTTTTTTGAAACCATCGACATTAATACAGCGATCAGAGCTAAAAATATCCACTGATTATGTAAATGTGACTGACAGGGAAGGGGGCGATCAAGGGGTTAAATGTGTTACCTAGGGAGTGATTCTAACTCTGGGAGGATGGGCTGACTGGGGGAGGAGACCGATTGGTGTTCCTGTATACAAGGAACACACAATCTGTCTCCTCTCCCCTGACAGGACGTGGATTTGTGTGTTTACACACACAGATCCACGTTCCTGCTCTGTCACGAGCGATCGCGGGTGCCCGGTGGACATCGCGGCCGCCGGGCATGCACATGGGCTCCTCAATGATGCGGCGGCGCGCGCGCACCCCCTATACCCTTTAAAGCGGCCGCCGTGCAGCTACGGCGATTTGCGCAGGGGAGCCATTCTGCCGCCATCAAACGGCGGGCGGTCAGCATGTGGTTCAAACTGGAAATGAGTCAGTTTGTTGTTTTTCTTAACCACTTTAAGTGGTTGTAAACCCTGTACGACCACTTTTGCCTGCAGGTAAGTCTATAATAAGGCTTACCTGTAGGTACTGTGAATTTCTCCCAAACTTGCACCGTTGCACTGAAGAAACGGCTCGTACATGCCATTTCTTCAGCTGCTGTCCCATGGCCGGCGGCCTCCGCGCACATGCACAGGAGTGACGTCATTGCGGCTTTGGCCAATCACAGCGCCGGAGCCCGCAAACCCAGAAGTAACATTCCGGAGACATGCCACCCATCACAGCGGGCTGCGGGGACCGCTGCAACAGGACCGTTCTAAGGTAAGTACAGTGGAACGTCGGATTGCGAGTAACGTGTTAAACATGCATTTCGCAATACGAGCACTGTATTTCTAAAAATCCTGACTCAGTTTGCGAGTGTTGTCTCGCAAAACGAGCAGGATTCAAGCCACAACAGTGTGCAGTACCGCGTTTGGCCTGAGGTGGGGGGGCGCCGGAGCCGATTGGAGCCGTTCGGAAATACTCCATTCCCGAGCCTTTCCAAGGTTTTCCAAGTTCAGCCGAGCTGTCCCCGGGCCTTTCCGAGTGTTTCCGAGGCTCTCTGGTGCCCCCCCACCTCTGGCCACATGCAGTATTGCATGCCATTGAAGTCAATGCGGAACAAATTATTTTCCTTTCCATTGACTTCTATGGGGAAACTCGCTTTGAGTACTTTGGATAACGAGCATTCTCCTGGAACGGATTATGCTCCAATCCGAGGTTCCACTGTATTTCATAATGACAAATCACAGCAGAAGCAGCGCACCAGTGGGGAGCATGCATCCCCTACCTGGAGGTGCAGAGTCACGTATATATACATGATTCTGCACAGCGTGGCCACATTGTAGCAGTAAATCTGCTTAGACATGTGCAGAACGAAAAATTTAGTTTAGTTTAGATTTGTTTTCTAAAGTTATCCACAGTTTTCCCTCCTCTAAAGTTCCAGCCGTAGACAGATTCCCTAATGAGTACTACTACAAGTTTGCTGATATTTTATCTCCACATTTAGTTACAGTATACAATGAAGGGCTACACTCTGGTAGCTTCCCCAAGGAAATGCTACAAGCTCTCTCTTTATACTCCGATATACATGTATAGAGCCATGACCGGTCCTCTTTATACTCCTATATACATGTATAGTGCCATGACAGGTCCTCTTTATACTCCTATATACATGTATAGAGCCATGACAGGTCCTCTTTATACTCCTATATACATGTATAGAGCCATGACAGGTCCTCTTTATACGCCTATTTACATGTATAGATCCCTGTCAGGTCCTCTTTATACTCATATACATGTATAGAGCCATGACCGGTCCTCTTTATACTCCTATATACATGTATAGTGCCATGACAGGTCCTCTTTATACTCCTATATACATGTATAGAGCCATGACAGGTCCTCTTTAGTTATCATTATATAAAATAATGGATGTGGGGGCCTTTTGGTGGGCGTGATTGTTTTTTTTGGGGGGGGGGGCAGCATTTCATTCTTGGTATCAGGCAGTACAATGTCTTGGGCCAGACTTGCTCACAGCAGACCAGGTAGCACTCTTGCCACGCCCGTTTACACCCATGGAAGTTTCTAAAGTTATCCACAGTTTTCCCTCCTCTAAAGTTCCAGCCGTAGACAGATTCCCTAATGAGCACTACTACAAGTTTGCTGATATTTTATCTCCACATTTAGTTACAGTATACAATGAAGGGCTACACTCTGGTAGCTTCCCCAAGGAAATGCTACAAGCTGTGGTTACTACTATTCCAAATCGGGATGAAGACACCTCTCTGCCATCCAATTATAGACTGAATTTACATTAAAAGCCCTTCGTTTACTAAATATACTTCCTTCCTTTGGTCCATCCGGACCAAGTGGGATTCAGAAAGAATCTACAAGCACCAGAATCCACTAGGAGGATACTTGATTTGCTCAGACATGCATATACTGTATTCATAAGATTCCTACTATCTTTGTAGCCCTAGATGCAGAAAAGGCTTTTGACTGGGTGCACGAGGGCTTCTTAGAAGAGGTACTAAAGAAATTAGTTTTTTTATAGCCTAATCTTTTCCATCATTATGGCTCTCTATTCATGTCCCTCTGTGAAGGCATTTTCATCTGGCGCCCTTTCCTCTGAATTCATTATTACAAATGGGACCAAGCAAGGCTGTTTTCACCGCGCCATATTTGTACTTGTCATGGACACCTTGCGTACTTGGTCAGGTCTTCTTCTCAAGTCACCAGCATATCAATTGGGCATTTCCACAAAAAAACAGGGCTCTTTTGGGGGATGATTGTGACTCATGATAAATGCTTAAAGTGATTGTAAAGGTTCAAACTTTTTTTTTTTTAAGTAACAAAAATGTTATACTTACCTGCTCTATGCAAGGGTTTTGCACAGAGCAGCCCTGATCCCCTTCTTCTGGGGTGCCCCGCTGATGCTCCTGGCTCCTCTCCTTCATCAGGTGCCCCCACGGAGAGCCATTTTTCATAGGGGCAC
The DNA here is from genome assembly GCF_042186555.1 of Aquarana catesbeiana. Classification (NCBI taxonomy): domain Eukaryota; kingdom Metazoa; phylum Chordata; class Amphibia; order Anura; family Ranidae; genus Aquarana; species Aquarana catesbeiana. The sequence goes on from NC_133329.1 coordinate 367,983,365, forward strand.
CCATGCGGGTGCGCTCCGGAGTCCTGCTGCTGGGTCCATTGACACAGACAGCAGGACTCGGCCTGGCCCTGCTTCCGTGTTACTGGATTTGATTGACAGCAGCGGGAGCCAACAGACAGTGGCTGCACATCACTGGAACGGATGGACTCAGGTAAGAAAAAGGGGGCACTGGGGGCAGCTGCAGCACAGAAGGTTTTTCACCTTAATGCATAGAATGCATTAAAGTGGGGTTCCACCCAAAAAAAAAAAAAACTACATGAAAAATAAAAAATAAAAATACAAAAAAACATTTGGATTTTTTTTTTTTTTTTTTACTTACCTCTAAATGCCTGTTGCTAGGGGGTCCCTCGTAGTCTGCCTCTTCCAGTGCCTGGGCTGGTGACATCACTTCCCCCTCAGCACAGGAAGGGCTCACCTCTGCTCCCTTCCTCCTGTCAATCATCTGGGACCCATTACAGGTCCCAGGTGACTGAATGGCCAATCACGGCGCGCAGCGCCGCTCGTGCATGCGCAGTGGGTGCCAGGCTGTGAAGCCACAGCCCGGCGCCCACAGTTGCAATGCCGGCGCCGCTGAACGGAAGGGGAGACGAGCGGGGCTTCGATCCCCCGCATCGCTGGACCCTGGGACAGGTAAGTGTCCAATTAAAAGTCAGCAGCTGCAGTATATGTAGCTGCTGACTTTTAATTTTTTTTTTTTTTTTTACTGGACCTCGGGTGGAACTCCTCTTTAAGGCGAAAAACCTTGAGACTTTACAATCCCTTTTAAGGGTGCCTACTCAGGCTATCAAGGTCCGATGAGTTGGATGCTGCTGACCAGTGAGGATACAGGCTAAGGAGAGGTCCGCCCAGACCCAAAGCATGCTGCAGAAATAGAAAGAGAAAGCCCAGGTGCTGCACACCTTGCCCTGCCCGAGTAGTTAGCAGGTAAATCAGCCTCAGCTTGATTCATCCTGGCCATTTTTCGCCCCACCCCCCAGGGCTTAATCATGGAGATCTCCATGATTAAGCCCTGGGGCGGGGCGAAACATACCTGCCTGTCTGTTTGTAACACTTTTGATGTTCGGATATTAAAGAATTTTGATTGATCTTGGAGTGCAGCCATCTCTTTCATTGTCGGGGCGAAGCATGTTGGGGACGTGGCCTGGATGAATCGAGTTTGGGCTGCTTTTACCTGCTTACTACTTGGAGAGATGTGCAGCGGCCGGGCTATCTCTTCCTATTTTTGCGGATAACGTCATCCTAGTTCTCACAAATCCCCTTTATTTACTTTCTACTGCTCAACACATTATATCTATGTTTGGCATCATATTGTACTACAAAATGAATGAGAGCAAATCTCAAATCTTAGGCCTTAATATATCCCGTCTACTTAAAAAAACTTACAGTCTTGTTTCCTTTATACATGGACAACCACCCATCTGAAATATCTTGGTATTCTACCCTCAACAACAAAACATTTTGCCTTAAACTTTCCTTGTCAAAAGAAGTTTATTGAGTATACAATGTTATAAAGATACATAAAGTAAGTTTACAAGGATCTATAAAGTAAGCTCATTGTTTTACAGTAGGGTTTATATAGGTAAATATCATGTAATTTCAAATATTAAACATTGGGTTCACGTAAACCTAAATTAAAGATATATATCATTTCCTTAGTTACTTTTGTAGGTATTTAAATGATTTATACCTACTATACATATTGTTTACAAGTAGAGTGTATATAGGTCAAATAAATTCTGATAATGAGCTTTAATCGTAAGGTGGAGAAAAGGAAAGAGAAAGAAGAAAAAGGGTTGAAAGGTAGAGGTATGGTCCACAAGGTTGTCCCGCTCGTCAGTTTATTATTCTTTTTAGTTCTCTTTGAAGCCTTAGAATGGGTGTCTCTGTAAGTCATTTAATCTGTTACCATGGCAACAGGACAGAGTCATTGAAATTTGACAGGAACTGTTGTTTTATCCAAGGGTGCCAAAGTTTTTCAAATTTTGGAATTTGATTTTGATCGATGGCTACCATCTTAGCATGGGACATTGTATTATTCATTCTGTGAATTGTTTCTGCTAGTACCAATGTAGGAGATTTCCATGCCTTGGCCACTGTTTGTTTTGCAGCCGTTATTAGTTGGATCATAAGTTTGAATTGAGAGAGTGTTAACCATTCCGGTTTTAGATTAAGTAAAGTTAAATATGGATCTGGTTGTATTATCTTTTTAAATATTTTAGATGCAATCACGAAAACTTCCTTCCAGAAGGTTTGGATTACTGGGCACGTCCACCATATGTGTAAATATGTGCCTATTTCTGGGCATCCTCGAAAACAAAGAGCTGAGGTATTAGGTGAATATTTTGCCACTCTAGCGGGTACAAGGTACCAGCGAGTTAGGACTTTATAATTTGTCTCCAGTGCTAAGATGTTGGGTGAAGATGACTTAGATGTGAGCCATATGTTAGACCAGTCCGTGTCTTCTAAAGTTCGTCCCAGGTCCTCCTCCCACCTCTGAACGTAAGAGGGTCTATTAAGATTTGCTACTCCATATAATTGATTATAAAGTGATGAAATTGTACCTTTAGCAAGTGGATCTTTTGTACAGATTGATTCAAAAATGGATAATTGGGATAATGGTGTATCCCCCTTTAGGAATGGTGTATAGAAATTTTTGATTTGGAGATATCTAAATATCTCAGAGTTTGGTAGATCATATTTTTCTCTAAGAGATGGGAATGAAAGGAATGATTTAGATGCTATGAAGTCATTTAGTGTCTGAATGCCTGATGTTGTCCAAGCTTTAAAAGAATTTGGGTAGATCCATGCCGGATAAAAGGCCGGATTTCTGATAAAAGAAAGGAGAGGATTGTGTGGAGATTGTAACTGATATTTGGTTTTTAGTTTATCCCAGAGAGATAAGAAGTGTTTAGTTATGGGATTATGAATTTTAAAGCGGTCTTTAGGATCAAGCCATAATAAATTTGATATTAATAGAGGGTCATTTTCTGAAGCCTCTATAAATACCCATAATGGGATTTCCTGTTTTGCATGGTATTTGGACAGACTGGCCAAATGTGCTGCTCTGTAGTAGTTAGTAAAATTAGGGTATCCCAGGCCTCCTTTATTTTTGGGAAGATGTAGTGTGTGTATAGGTATACGTAGTTTAGAAGAGCCCCATATAAACGAAGTTGCTCTTTTTTGTACTATTCTCAAAAAATAGGAAGGAATTGGAATAGGGAGGACTCTGAATAGATAAAGCAATTTGGGTAGAATAGTCATTTTGATTGCATTAATTTTCCCTATCCAGGATAAAGGAAGTTGCGACCATTGTTTTATTAGATTTGTGATCTGTCTTAATACAGGAGGATAATTGGTTGAGAATAAGTCAGAATGAGATGCTGTTAAATGAATTCCAAGATATGGGATTGATTTTTCTGCCCATGTGAATGGGAGTGCAGCCTTAGCCGGGATCAATTCCATGTTTGTGAGTGAAATATTAAGCACTAGGCATTTCTTAGGATTAATCATAAGGCCGGATAGGGCTGCAAATCCATCAAGAGCTGGTATTAAGTTAGGACCAGAGACCTGTGGTGATGATAGAAAAAGTAATATATCGTCTGCAAATATACATAATTTGTGTGTAATACCTCCTACTTCAATGCCAGTTATAGTTTGGTTTGTTCTGATGTATTGGGCCATGGGTTCGAGTATAAGGGCAAATAATAAGGGAGATAATGGGCAACCCTGTCGGGTACCTCTTTCGATATTAAAGGCTTCAGATTTGTATCCAGCATATTTTATATAGGCTTTGGGTTTATTATATAATGCTTTGATCCATGTTAAAAAGTGGGGTCCAAAACCCCATTTTTGTAATGAATATTGCATATATTGCCAGGATACTGTGTCAAATGCCCTCTTAATATCGAGAGATAGAAAACATAAAGGGATTTTCCGTTTTTTAGCAATATGTGCCAATAACACTGCCCTGCGTATATTATCGCCTGCCTGTCTATTTGGCATGAAGCCTACTTGATCTCTATGTATTAATTTTCCTATAATGCTATTGAGGCGTTTTGCTATTATTTTTGCTAATAATTTAATATCGAGGTTTAACAGAGAGATAGGCCGATAATTCACACAGGAAGTATCATCAGAAAGGGGTTTTGGGATCATACAAACAATTGCCATTAGTGTTTCTTGCCGAAAAGAATGTCCATCTAGAAGTTTGTTAAAAGTTTCAGTGAGAATGGGAGAGAGTATTTCTGAGAATGTTTTATAGTATAAAGCCGAGTAGCCGTCTGGGCCTGGTCTTTTGTTAAGTTTTAGGTCTTTTATGGCGTTAGCAACTTCATCTATAGTTATAGGCTCATCCAAACTGCTTTTTTGATTCTGAGATAACTCAGGTAAGTTTATTTTTGAGAAGAAGGATTCAGCTTCTGTAGGATTAAATTCATTGTTTGTCTTGTATAAAGTTGCGAGATGTGAGTGAAATTTATGGACTATTTTAACTGGATTACAAGTGTAAACATTTTTTGATAATTTCAAACGTATTGGTTTGAAAGATTTGTTAGTTGAATTTAATGCCCGAGCCAAATATGTACCAGGTTTGTTTGTATTCATGTAGAAATTGTGTTTGGAGCGTTTGAGGGATTTATCAACTGACTCAGTGAGAAATAGATCGTATTCCAATCTAGATTTTTCCAGATGAGATTTTGTACTCTGAGATGGATTATCTTGAAATGATATGTAGGCTGCATTAAAATTGAGTTCTAGTTTTTTTGCTAGATTTTTGCGTTCCCGTTTAAATAGTGCCATTTGTCTTTGTATTGTACCACGCAAGACAGGCTTATGAGCTTCCCACAGTGTTATTGGGGAGATGTCTGTTGTATTATTAATTGATATGTATTCCTTTAAAGCTTGTTCAATGGCCATCTGATGTAGTGGGTGTTTGAGCATTATGTCCGGTAAGTACCACGTTGGGTCATGCGCTTTTGGTATGGCTGAGGCTATAGTAGTGTATACTGCATTATGGTCAGACCACGGAATCGGAATTATATCTGATGCAATAATTTCTGGTATCATTCCTATTGTTAGAAAAATATGATCTATTCTGGTGAAGGTTTGATGAGGGTGCGAGAAATAAGTGAATTTCTTTTTCATTGGGTTACTTTCTCTCCATGAATCTACCAGATTGTATTTGGAAAGAAGTTGAGAAAAAGGTAATCTAGAGGTTATTTTGGATGGTGTAAAAGGTGATTTATCTAGAAATGGGAGGAGGACCTGGTTCGAATCCCCACACATTATCACTGTTCCTATTTTGTGTGTATTAATCACTTGTAATATATGTGAGAGGAATGGTGTAGGTTGTTTGTTAGGAGCGTAGTAGGAAATCACAGTGATTGCTGTATCCATTATATAACCCATGAGTATCAGGTATCTACCTTCTGGGTCTTTAATTTCTGATGATAAGGTGAATGGTGTGGATCGGTGAAATGCAATTAGAGTTCCCCTTTGCTTGGTACAGGCAGAAGCCGTGTAAATTTGTTGATAAAAAGGAGAAATATATTTTGGAGTAGAATCTTTGGTGAAGTGTGTTTCTTGGAGGCATACTATGTGAGCCTTCTTGTTATGGAAAGTACGGAAGGCTTTGGTCCTTTTTTGAGGGACATTTATTCCCTGAACATTCAGGGAAAGTATATTCAGTGGTGCCATGGCAATAGATCAAATAGTTTTGACTTACTTTTTGTTATGCAGAGCTGACTGCGCAGATCAACCTGTGTAGACTGAAGAGATGAATAGATAGAAAAGAAACCAGTGAATTCTGGAGTAAAGAGTAAACAAAAAACATATGAGATTAAATGATACATTGTATAAATTATTTTTTGCAAGTAATCACAATTTACCCGTGAAAGAGAGTAAATATCTCTCTCAGGGGAATAAGTGCCTTCGTCACACTCCCACATAATATGATTGGGAGAATGAGGAGGGCTAATGGGGGTACACGGATCTTCCGCTTACAGGAGAGAAGTGCTATGTCAAAAGACATCAAAATGATGTTTCATTAATTGGAGTGCAGAATATAGTTTTTGTTGAAATTATTTATTCCAGGGTGGTTGTATATGGTTAGTCTTGCCCTAGGCTAAATAATTCAGTTAGAAAGGTACTGTTAATAACTTTGGTATTGATGAAGATAGTTTGAATTATTTTGGGATTTTAACCATTTAAGAGTAAACAATTACATATTTTATTCATATGCAACTGTTTAGATATGTTAACTCATAAAATTGAGGTTGTATTGCTTCAGATTAGAATAAACAAAAACATAATTCTAGGAACTAGTTAGATAATAATATATTTGTTTTAAGAAAAGAAAGAAAAAGCTTCCATTACTTCTGGATTATTGAACATATTTGTCCTAAAAAGTAATAAATCTATTATTACCTGATAATATATAACTGAACAAGAATTTCCTTATTTCACTTATATATTCTAAGGCTATATGAATCAGAAGTAATAAGAAATATAACTGGAATGTAACATGATCCCACACAGTGTGTGACTATCAGAATGCAGTTACATTCAGTTATAAATACAGTTTTTTTTATAGAGAACCATCTCTTAGTATAATAAATGAAGAGATATCAGGAATTAGGATGTCAGTCCATTGAATCTTCTTGGTCCATGGATGATGTGGCATAACGGCCTCTTTTGTGAGAATGATGATTCCCATTTTGTTCTGAAATTTTCTGGGTGCTGCCTGAAGGTGAAGATGACGCCATTCTTCTGCGTGTGGGAGTGTTGCTGCTTGTGGGTTCTGTCAGATTTAATTTTAAAAGGGTTTGTTGTAGTTCATCTGCTGATCTGCTTCTGTAAATTGTACCTTGGTAGTTAAATCTGACTGAAAAGGGGAAGCCCCATTGATACATAATGTTGTGGCGTTGCAGTTCCATTAGTTGGGGTTTCATGGATCGTCTTTTAGTAATAGTAAGTTGGGATAGGTCAGCAAAAATTTGATAATTGTGTCCTTGAAAATTAAGTTCCTTTTTTTCTCTTGCAGCAATTAGTATTTGTTCTTTCGTTCTGTAATAATGAAATTTTGTGATTATATCACGTGGGGGTCCATCTTTCTTTTTGGCTGTGAGGGCTCTGTGTACTCTGTCCAGTTCTAAACGTTCAATAGGGATATCTGGCTTTAGTTCTTGTAATAGAGCAGTAATAGTAGATTGCAGGTCTGTCACAGTTTCAGGTATTCCCCTTATGCGCAAGTTTGAACGTCTGGCTCTATTTTCGTAATCTTCGAGCTTAGTTTGAAGTATTAAATTCTTTTTTTTTAATTGTTCCAATTCTGTTATATTTTCTTGGGTTGTAATTTCAATTTCATCCATTTTTATTTCTAAGGCTGCGGTGCGGTTTCCCAGCTCTCTTATTTCTTTGGTTAGGCTTTTTGTTATTTGGTCTGAGGTTTGTTTTAAAGCCTTATGAAGCATCTTTTCAAATTGTAATAATATTTCTGGGGATACTGAGGAGGCTTGTGGAGAAGTTTGTGAGAGGATTTGTTCTGTATCTGACTCAAATGGAGAGTCTTGCTGTGACATTTTCTGTCTGTGAGAGCGCCCTGATGCTGTATCTTGTGAGGTGACTGGAGCTGCTTCAGCTGCAGTGAGTGCCTGTGAGCTCTTTGTGAGGTGATTTTTATTTCTGCTACGGTTTCCTCCCAGTACCATATTTCCTGCCCAAACTTTCACAGTTTGTTCCCTGGGGCAAAAAGGTTCAAATGGATACCTTTTGAGCCTGCAGGCTCCGCTTTGTCCTTCTCTTCTCTCCTCAGCGGTGTGGAGCTCTAACAATGCATGTCTGCTCTGCTAGGCTCCGCTTGCCTTAAACTTTCAAATGGTTCTTGATAGACTCCCCAAGGAACTAGAACACTTGACTGCTATCAAATTATACACCGCGAGCAGAATAGCTTATGTCTATAGCTTATGTCTGTACCTCCTGAACTTCTATACCTTTTACGTACTATTACCATACCTATACCACAAAAGTATTTTATTAAACTGATCTCATTCGATTTATTTGGAAAGGGAAAAAGCCCCAATGTGCTTCCTCCACTTTGGGGAAACACGTCCTAGTGGGAGGGTTATCTGTACCCAACCTCTACTATTACTGCCTAGCCTTGATCCATAAAATCTAGTCACTTTATCGTTACCTACTAAGAACATTAAAACCACCCTAAGGGCTTCTTTTAGTAAGGAACCCAAGCTCCCCCAAGCTTCCCTAAACCCAGCTATCCAGTCTACTATCTGTGCCATCCAAACAATCTCTTCTAATTTACATTCCGACGCCTCAGACATTGTATCCTCTCTCCAATCCCATAAGTAATTGAACTACATTTCTCATTTTAACCTTCCAGGTGGGATGAGGCTGGTGTTCACTATATTAATGATATAGTTGAAAATAATACATTACTTACACCTCTTGCCACCCTACTTCTGAAATATGGACTGCCACTATCTGAATACTATAAGTATATTCAAATCTATAACCTTTGCAAAAAAAAAAAAAAAAAAGGGAACATTCCTGTAAGTTTTAACCTAGATGTGTCTCTTTATCGCTAATATACTCCATCTAATCTTCCTTGAGAAGGAATCTTCCTCTTTTACAAAACATTGAGAAACTCCTCTATGTTTACCAAGACTTCAACGATACTTAGATGGATTTGGCTTTGACTTTTCCAGATTCTAAAGCCTCGTACACACGATTGGATTTTCTGCGGACAAAGTGTAGGACTTTTGTCCGAAGGGCGTTGGCCAGGAATTTGTCTTGCATACAAACGGCAAAGAATTGTCAGCCAACAAACACAAAACTACGTGGTTTTTCAGCTTTTTAGCACCACCCTTTGGGCAACTTCTTCTAATGTTGTGTTATGGTTAGCATTGCTTCCGAGCATGCGTGTTTGTACTTTGGAGTTTTGTCCGACGGACTTGTGTACACACAATCGGAAAATCCGACAACACACAATTGTTGGTGGATAATTTTAAAGCATGCTATTCCACATTTGTCTGCAGAAAATCCGGCAACAATTGTTCGATGCAGCATACAAACGGTCAGTTTTTCTGACAACAGTCTGTCATCACACAATTCCCGTCGGATAATCCGATCATGTGTACAAGGCTTAAGTGGCAATCCACCATCAAGTGGATCTACAAATCTATTTTATGCCCTGATCATTGGGAAAGTTCTACATAGGTAGTATCTCACTCCATATAAAATCTCTAGAATGAACCTCACAGTACCTTCAAACTGCTGGCGCCAATGTGGGTCAATAGGCTCAGTAGTACATATTCTTTTGTACTTCCCCTCAGTTAGATCTTGCTGGAACCAGATTTTTAAGTTTAAGTCAGAGTTTACATCTTCGCCTATTCCACCCTCTGCTGTCATGGTGCTTCCGCATATTGTTATAGCTTCAGTCCCTATCTCTGCTAGTAGTACACACTCTTTTGACGGCTAAGTGAAATTTTTCTCAAAATTGGAAGTCCCTTAACATCCCTAACATTTCAGATGTATTGTAGTTGATGACTTAAACCAGCGATCCCCAAACCAGCAGACCCCAACTGGCGTGCTCTGTGATCAGCGAGTGTATGACACTCGATCTCAACCCCTTACCACGTGATCAGCTGTCAGCCAATAACAGCTGATCATGTGATGTAAACAGAGCCGGTAATCGGCTATTTTTTCTCCTCATGCTGATAGGGTGAGGAGAAAAAAAAAGCTGATCACCGGCGGCTGTCAGAGGGACATCAGTCCCGATCAAGGAGAGCAGCCTCTGCCTCATCTGTGCCCATTTGTGCCACCTGCCAGTGCCACCTAACAGTGCACAACAGTGCCGCCTACCAGTGCCCACCAGCGCCACCTATCAGTGCCCACAGTGCCACCTATTAATGTCACCAATCAGTGCCTCATCACCAGTGCTGCTCAACAGTGCCACCTACCAGTGCCACCTACCAGTGCCATCTATCAGTGGTACCTATCAGTGCCCATTATTGCCACCCATCAGTGCCACCTATCAGGGCCCATCCGTGCCACCTCACCAGTGCCATCTTATCAGTGCCTATCAGTGTCACCTTATCCGTGCCTATCATTGCCCACCAGTGCAGCCTATAAGTGTCCATCAGTGCAGCCTCATCAGCGCATATCAATGAAGGAGAAAAATTTCCTGTTTGCAAAATTTTATAACAAACTATGAAACATGTTTTTTTTAATTTTTAAAATGTTCTGTCTTTCTTTTTGTTTATTTAGCAAAAAATAAAAACCCCAGTAGTGATTAAGTACCACCAAAAAAAAAGGTCTATTTGTGTGAAAAAAAAAACCCATTTCATTTGGGTACAGTGTAGCATGACCATGCAATTGTCATTCAAAGTGTGACAGCGCTGAAAGCTGAAAATTGGCCTTGGCAGGAAGGGGGTTTAAGTGCCCAGTAAGCAAGTGGTTAAACCATATCTGTTCCTTAGAACGTGCATTCGCTGTCAGACATTGGTGTGCACAGCCTATTGCATTATGCCCCGTACACACGGTCGGATTTTCCGATGGAAAATGTCCGATCGGAGCGTGTTGTCGGAAATTCCGACCGTGTGTGGGCTCCATCGGACATTTTCCATCGGATTTTCCAACACACAAAGTTGGAGAGCAGGAGATAAAATTTTTCGACAACAAAATCCGTTGTCGGAAATTCCGATCGTGTGTACACAAATCCGACGGACAAAGTGCCACGCATGCTCAGAATAAATAAAGAGATGAAAGCTATTGGCCACTGCCCCGTTTATAGTCCCGACGTACGTGTTTTACGTCACCGCGTTCAGAACGATCGGATTTTCCGACAACTTTGTGTGACCGTGTGTATGCAAGACAAGTTTGAGCCAACATCCGTCGGAAAAAATCCTAGGATTTTGTTGTCGGAATGTCCGAACAAAGTCCGACCGTGTGTATGCAGCATTAGGGTGTGCACCCCAGAGGACAAGCACACATGCGTGTAGATCAGCAGAGCAGTGGACAGTGTCAGTAAATCAGAGATTGGTGTCGGTATCAGTAGTTTTCATTTTAATTTTTTTAATTATTTTTTACAATTTTATTTTTTTTAATTATTTTTTACAATATTTAAAAATTTTGTACAATTTTTTTGGGAGCCCCATTGGGAAGCTTTGGTGAATTATCAAGGGCCTAAACAGAGATGAGTTGCACTGAGAAAATAGATACCAAGCATGTCAAGATTAAAATTTTAATTGCACTTAACTACTATACCTAAAAATCTCCATAGGCAACAATTTAAAAGCCTTTACAAGTTACCAGTTTAGATTTAAACATGAGTTCTAGCACTAGTATTATTGCCTCACTCTGGCAAGACCTCAACATTTACACTTCTTTAGAAAAAAAATTAAACTTTATTGCTATCACAAGGGAAGGACAACATCCCTTGTGATAGCTTGGGCAGTGAACAGGTATTTATTATTGAGAGATCTGGGGTCTATTTGAAACCTGATCCCTCCTCTGCCTTCCAAAGCATCCAATCAAACACAGATCGGTTTGATTGGCTCCCTCCCTGGCTGGTAATGGCCAGATAAAAAAAAAAGGACTGGAACTGAAATCCTCACCACTTCCAGCTGCATTCATCACATGGATGTTCTACCTTCTCCTCTGTTTTCAATGACCACTTGCTATGGCAGCAGGTGGCCTGTTAAACACGTACATGAATTTGTTGGTCGTCATACATTCCTTCCTCAGTGCCATTCTCTTCCCATCCACTGCGCCTGTCACAGACGGTCATATTGTTGTGGGGTAGGCGAAGCCTGATGGCCAACTAGAGCGACAGGTTCCCTATTAGGTTTCAACAAGGCCTGGGTAATGCCCAGGAAAAAACCCAAGCCTACTTACCAACCAGCTCGCAGACAACGGAATTAACCTGTCTAACAGTATGTGTTAAAAACAGGGGTTTAGTCCGCAGGCATTTGCAAACTCATGCGTAAGCCACAGAGCCTCATCATGGCACCCTGATATCTGTTGTCCTAACACTAAAATATGTGTCCCCACAGTGGAGGCAAACACCAACGTGATATAACGTTTGTATTGGGCCAGCAGCGCACCAACACCTTTGCAGCCATTGTGCTATTTGCTGGGTGTTTGGTGTGCTCCTGTACCTTTAAGAAGGAATTAGGCAATCCTTCAGTCCACCTGCCCTCATTTATTCATCAAAATGCATGTGCCTCCACTGTGGGGACACTTATACTTGTTTTTAACGCATACTGTTTTACAGGTTAATTCGGTTGTCTGCAAGCTGGTTGGTAAGTAGGCTTGGGTTTTTTCCTGGGCATTCCCCAGGCCTTGTTGTTACCTGTTTTAGGCTTCCAATTCCGCTTACTGCGATAGCCAGCTATAGATGAGGGCGGTATTCCCTATTATGTCTGCCTGCCTTGTGATTGACAGTGGACAGCTGTGGGTGGATTCCAAACTGGTGTTGGACTGAAGAATGGAATCTGCCTACTGCCATCTGCTGTCAATCACAAAGAGTGGGCGACCTGATGGGGAACTAGTCTCCTAGAGGTTCCTATCAGGCTCTGCCCACTGTTGGTGTGCCCCTGTGTCATTGGTTGGCAGCCTGCATCCAAGCAACCAATGAAGAAAATACAATACATAATAAAATAAAGTTAACAGCACAACACCCCCTCCCCAATAACTCGGTCTGTCTTTGTACACCAACTTTGAGTTGGTCTTATTTACCTCCAGATTCATTATTTGCACTATCTTTGCAGATGACAATGACATATCATAAAAAGGATGCAGATAGGAACTACGTGAATCTGTCTCGCGTGTCAGAACGGTCGCAATGCTTTCATGAATTTGGCACAGGACATTTTAAAGGGCCAATCCCACCAGAAAGATGTTTTCAATGCTTTACTGAATTACCCCTATAATCTCTAGCAGTAGAGACAAGGTCAACAATGTTTTCTATGATGGAACAACTATTTGACCTCCCTCCCCAGATATAGATAGATAGAGCAGCTGTTTTGATTCCTTAACTACTCTCATGGGCCATAATACGAAACTAGCGAGAGACAGCCGTCCCCCTGCTCATTTTTAGCCCAAATGGGAGAAGCGTTCTGAAGGTTAGGCAAGGAGCCAAGAAAGCTGTCCCTGCCTCACAGGACTTGGAGCGCAGTAAGCTACCATGAAGAAAGACTCCCATTTTTCACCTGCCAAGAGGTGAGCAGGATCAGGCAACTGTACCATTTACTGAATTGGTATCTCTGTCACTGATCTCTTGTGAAACACTGGAGCAGTTCAAACCTTGGCATGCTGGCTTCCATTCCTGTGAATGAAAGGGCAAAAATAAAATGGGACTTCTGAGGTTCTGGGGGGTGATGGGGAGGCTGCTACACACAGTAGGTTTTTTATCCTAATGCATAGAATGCATTAAGTTAAAAACCTTCTACCTTTACAACTCCTTTAAGACATCCTCTGTCATTAATCTTTTGTATGCTTTTTTATTTAAATTAAACAAAAACAATTGTTCTGTAGGTCCATAAGGCCAGGGCTTTTTTTCAGGGGGAACATGGTGGAACTCAGTTCCACCACCTCTGGCTCAGACCCTTTGGTGCCTGCTCACCACAATCACTTGTAAACACAGAAGTCTGGTTTCTGTGTTTACAAGTGACAGCTCTGCACTCTGTGTGTAATGCAATCCTGATATTTATTGCCCCTTTAAGACCCTCCTACTGTTTGTGAAATATAATCACACCCACTATTTGATGTGATTTGGAGGTGGGTGTATGTGTGTGTGTGTGTGTGGGGGGGGGGTTTGAGGGGTCGTGGTTGAGTTCCAGCACTTATTGTTTGAGAGAAAAAGCCCTGCATAAGGCAACAATCACACTGAGGCGGGCGGTAAATCGGCGCTATATTTAGCTAGTGGCGCTATTCGGCCACTAGCAGGGCGGTTTTAACCCCCGGTAGTGGCTGAAAAAGAGTTAAAATTGCCCGCAAAGCACCGCTTTGCTGGCGGGTTTGCAGCACTGCCCCATTGTTTTCAATGGGAAGGGGCGCTTTAGGAGCTGTAAATACACCGCTCCTATAGCGCTGCAAAGATGCAGCTTGCAGGACTTTTTTGACCGCCCTGCAAGCGCACCACTCCAGTGTGAAAGCTCTCGGGTCTAATCTTGCATCAGGTCTTATTTGTTATATTTGGATTAGCCCTTGCACTTCCCAAGAAATTCTCGGATGGGTCATGAGGTGTTTATTGCTGGTTTACAGGTTGCATAGGCAGTGATTCTACTTCAAAAGCTGATAATTCACAGTAAACTCCTCCAGTCTAAAGTTTCTATAAAAATAAGCTGAAGTCCATTATTTTAGTACAATACTTTAAAAACAATATCAGAACGTATTACAGCATTTCTAAATATGTGATCTTTGCCTTCATTCTCTATAGATTTAGTTTGAGTTCTGTTCAATGTTGTATTTATGACTAGATAAAAGGAAGCAGTATAGGCACTTCATAATCTACAGTGCTCAGGGTTTGAAAGTGATTTTTCTGGATATGCATGGTCATCGTGAAATACAACAAAATAGGTTATATTTTGCATGTTGTCCACAACAGAATCATAGCGTCGGTCTTTGGTCTGCTCATCGATATATGGCGGCTCCCGGAGGGACACGTCTCCTTTACAATATTTTCCTGTAATTACTGCACTGAAAAAATAGCCAAGGAAGGGGAAGACTGGAAAAGGGACCCACGGGGTTCTGGGAAAGATTCTTCTACAAGGAGCGCCCAGGCATTTTAACAAATGGATAGAATTCTTTATTGTAAACAATTCAACCCACAAAGTATAAATAAGAACACTATACCTCCACCTAAAATTCTAAAATAATGATAGCATTATCATCAGACAGGTAATCACCACAGGCTTACCCCACACTCATACAATAACCTCAGATAAGCAGCTTGCAGACAGCAATTTCAGTCCCTGGAGATGTAAGTCTTCACATCAGAGTCTGTTGTTAGTAATTTAAACAGCAGTGGTTAGCCATAGGTCCATGCAGCATCAGTATTTCATCATCTAAGTCATCCGTGCTTCTGGCAGGTGTAAAGGAGGTAGAGGGGGAAACAGGTCCGTGGTGAGTCCTGTAGTTGTAGGGGCGTCTAGCTGACGCATTTCAAACGACAAGCGATTTTCATCAGAATGTACTGTTTCACTTGCTTACCTCCCTAAACCTGACGCTGCAATTAACTTGGCTACTTTTTTCTTTTTTGATACATGTATTTCTAATAAGAGAGCTCTCTATATTATCCAAGACTGACTTTGTATCTCATGCATCTTTATATTTCTCTACATCTGTGATCTTCAAATGTTCATACAAACATCCAGGCAGGACTGCATATAATCAGTGTTCTACTGAGGCTGCTATCTCCGGTGTTCTGACGAGAAGTGTCCCCCCATCAGATAGTGTCCGCTCCGTACTGCGCAGGCGCCGCGCTTGCGCAGTAAGGAGGACAAAGGAGACGCCGAAAGTCTCCGAAGAAGAACAGCTGATGAAGAAGTATCCAACCCTTATGGCCGCCCCACACACTGCCCCTTACAAATTTGTACGAGCCTCGGGAGCGTGCAGGGCCGTGCGGGTGCATGTAACATAATGTGGTATTAACTGCGCAAACTGCGCATGCGCCCTGTAGAGATAATGCTCAGCTGTTGATTTTCGGCTATTTTTGGAGTGTCCTATGTACTCCGTTGGCGCTTGCTCAGTAGAGGGCGGACACTATCCGATGGCAGGCGCTGCGCTTGCACAGTAGAGGGCGGACACTATCCGATGGGACTATTTTTGATAGGACACCGGTGTCTTGCCGAGAAATATCCCCCGGCGGATATGGACCCCCCTGTACTGCACAGGCGCAGCGCTTACGCAGTACCAACGACTAAGGAGCCACCGAAAATAGCCGAAGCTGAAAACCTTCAGTCAGCTGTACACGGCGCCTGCGCCCTGGGTCCAGGTTCAAGCCCCACCATCCAAGTGGACCTAGAGGGAGAATAAAAAAGTGCCGAGCGAAGCGAGGCCGTGCCCGAAGCATGGCGAGTGAAGCGAGCCCGCGAGGGGCCCTCTTACAGGCGCTGATTTACAACTATTCGGCTTCGGCTATTTCCGCTGGCTCGTACTGCGCAAGCGTTGCGCCTGCGCAGTACAGGGGGGGTCCTTATCCGCCAAGGGGAACTTTCTCGGCAGAACACCGGCAGAAGAACTGACTCATTAGTGTGGTTCACTTTGTTTAAGCTATTAACCTTCTTCATGCTCTATAGTGCAAGCTGCTTATCTGAGGTTATTGTATGAGTGTGGGGTAAGTCTGTGGTGATCACCTGTCTGATGATAATGCTATCATTATTTTAGAATTTTAGGTGGAGGTATAGTGTTCTTATTTATACTTTGTGGATTGAATTGTTTACAATAAAGAATTCTATTTATTTGCCTGGGCGTTCCTTGTAGAAGAATCCTTCCCAGACCCCCGTGGGTCCCTTTTCCAGTCTTTCCCCTTCCTTGGCTATTTTTTCAGTGCATACCTTGATTCAGAGGAACCTGCCTTATTTTATTATTTTCAATTATTATAACATTACCCATTAGGCAAAATTGTCTGGGGATGGTGTCGTGTTATTTCCGTATTCTCATTTGATTAGGACACACTACTCCCCTCCATTCAGACATATACCACTGATTGGAATCTACTGATTTAAATACCTTTTGTTCTATAATTACTGCAGCCTGGAAGATACGCTTGTATCCATCCTTGTCTGGAGCTGAATATTTGTCATAGCAAGAATAATCCGACTTAAAGGATCACTAAAGATAATTTTTTTTTTTTTTAAATAACGAACATGTTATACGTACCTCGTAGGTACGCAGCTCGTTTTGCACAGAGTGGCCCTGAACCCGGTCTTCTGGGGTCCCTCAGCGGCTGTCTCGGCTCCTCCCCGCAAGGACTCAACACCTTCATGCAAGCTCCCTCGCATGGTGTTGAGTGCTTGTGGGCTCGCTCCCGTGATACAGCCGGCGGCCATAGCGGCTCACTGTATCACTCGGCCCCACCCCCGGCGCGCTGCGTCATTGGATGTGATTGACAGCAGCGCGAGCCAATGGCTGCGCTGCTTTCAATCCATCCACTGTAACCATTCAACGGCCAGGCTGAGCGGGGAAGAGGATGTCGGGGGCGAGTGCGTGACTTTTGAGGAGTCAGGTAAGTAAAATGGGGGGCTGGGGGGGCCGGTATTGTCAGATGTTTTTTCACCTTAATGCATAGAATGCATTAAGGTGAAAAAACTTTTACCTTTACAACCCCTTTAACAGCAAAAATAAGTCCGAAATCCACGAGCTGTACCTAGGGTTGCCACTTTTTCTTCAAGCCAAACCCGAACACTTTAATTTTTTTTTTTTAGCAAACACTAAGGTGTTCATTCATAAACTGAGCAGAATAAACACAGTTTACTCTGCTCAGTTATCACAGGACACAGGAGCGATCTTGCTCATTGTGTCCAATTCCTGACAGTTCCCCCCGCAGCCAGCGGGAGAGGAGAGGAGGGGATCCGGCTGCAGGGGAGGAGAGGGGGCAGAGGAGGAGGACAGGAGGGTCGGAAGAGAACGGGGGGGGGGGGGCGGAGAAGGACACGGAGGGGGCCGGGGAGGAGCACACAGGAAACAGCTGAAAATGACAGACTTTTACCTTCGAACACTTCTCCCTCCAGAACACTACTTTACTGCCCAAGTCTAGTAATCCTGTCACGTCATCAGAACATGACTAGGACAGACATCTCAAGTCTCCCGAGAGGTGCGGGAGTCTCCCGCATTTCTGCGGCAGCTCCCGCACATCCGCAAGCGCCTTGCGATCTCCCGGGAATGATCAGTGCGGCGGGGAACGGCTGTGAACACCGATCTCCTTTGTATAGCTTTTTAGCTGACAGCCGTGGAAGGGAGAGAAGGAGAAGCGGCTGTCAGCTAAAAAGCTATACAAAGGAGATCGGTGTTCATAGCCGTTCCCCGCCGCACTGATCATTCCCGGGAGATCGCAAGGCGCTTGCGGGTGTGCGGGAGCTGCCGCAGAAATGCGGGAGACTCCCGCACCTCTCGGGAGACTTGAGATGTCTGTCCTAGTCATGTTCTGATGGCGTGACAGGATTACTAGACTTGGGCAGTAAAGTAGTGTTCTGGAGGGAGAAGTGTTCTGAGGTAAAAGTCTGTCAAGTTTGGGGTCAGCCATCTTGTTCTCTTGAGAAGTGTGACGCAGTTACTATAGTCTTCAAGGTATTAATTTATGTTCTGCGCATCCCATGTCCCTTTCCCCAACCAAGTTTAATCCCCTAATAAAACAATAAAAACAAGCAAGAGACTGTTCATTGACTAAAGGAGTGTGTCTACTGGATGTCTGGCAGCAGGGTGGAATGTGTGGATGCTGTAACACGTAGCAACCCATCACTACACATGGCATATACATACCACAAATTAAACCCCAAAATACGTTCTGCTACTCCTCCTATGTACTCTGACACTGATGGGCACTGTTTTGGCAGGTAACAAGCTGGAAAATCACTCACTGCAGCACAGATCGCTCTCCCTCCTCACCCACAGTCTCTGTGTGAGGAGGGAGAGCCGTCAATGAGAGATGATCTCATATGTTTACATTTGAGATCATCGATCATTGGATATGCCGATCACATGGTAAATGGCCGTTGTGATTGACTATTCACCCCGATTTCCCCCCGATGCGCGCCCGCGGTGAGCGTGTTTTCGGGAGGACTTACATGGACACCCTCCCGGCAATTTAGGGCCCACGCTGAAGCCGTCTTTCAGCTATAGCGTGGGTGCGAGGTGGTTAAAGCGGATCTTCACTGCATCTGAGCACAACAAACCAAAATACTATTGAATTAATTATGAATATTCAAAGCAAACACTCTCCTCCATCCATGTCTCCATGCTTTATTTTGTTGAGAAATCACTTTGAAATACACCCCCCCCCCCTAGCATTTCTGGTTGTCGCCATCTTGAGTAAGGGCAAATGATTCATGTAACATTTACTTCCTGGATTCCATCTGCCCTTAGCTCAAGCATACATGTAGGAGAGTGCTTAGTAAGAAAACCCCTCCTCCCTTCCTGAAGACTCCTGGGATGTATGACAACATTTGCCTAGGCAAGAAACCAGGAAGTAACTGAAGAAATGAAAAAAAAAAGTTTAAAACAAGTAAATATGATATACTTCCCTATCTATTTACTGAGACTAGCAGCATGAGAATTAAAGATAATCAATGTTGATTAACTGAGACAAGTACACACTATAGAGGGATTTGCTTTAATCATATTTCATGTCTGAGGTTTACAACCACTTTACGTGTTCTATAAATCTCACCTTGCTAGCAGTGCAGATGGAGGAATCTATCACTACTGGCCATCGCATGTAAACAAAGCAAGTTTAAAGTGGTTGTAAAGTCAGAAGGTTTTTTATTTGAATGCATTTTATGCATTAACATAAAAAATCTTATGTGTGCAGCAGCCCCCCTTAGCCCCTTTAATACTTACCTGAGCCCCATCTCGATCCAATGATGTTGCAGGATAGTCTAGGCCAGTTGTCATCAACCCTGTCCTCAGGGCCCACTAACAGGCCAGGTTTTATGTATTACCTTGGGGGAGATGCAGACTAGAATACTGCAATCACTGAGCAGCAAATGATATCACCTGTGATGTATTTCAGTTATCTTGCAAACCTGGTCTGTTAGTGGGCCCTGAGGACAGAGTTGATGACCACTGGTCTAGGCTGTCTTGCCTCCCTCCTGATTGACTTATACAGCAGTGCAGCGCCATTGGCTGCCACGTCACACTGTCAGTGAGCCAATGAGGAGAGAGAGTGGGCAGGGCCAAACTGTGGCTCCATGTCTGAATGGACACACAGAGCAGCGGCTCGGCTCGGGAGCCCCCATAGCAGGCTGCTAGCTGTGGGGGCACTCGGCAGGCGGGAGGGGTCAGGAGAAAAACCATTACACAGAGCAGGTAAGTATAACATGTTTGTTATTTTTAAATAAAAACACTGAGACTTTAGTATCACTTTAAATAGTTTTATTTTCATAATAGGACAAATGAATCCACTGACAAGAACTATAACAATATATATTTTATTATTTCCTGAAATGAAAAACATAGAAGAGCCTATAATAAAAATCACAAGGCAATGTTATTTCAACACATCTTCCTGTTTCCGCACTTAAGAAAGTTGCATATCCTCATTCTTCCAGCAGTGGCAGTGAGTAGTCCTTCCATTATACTGAAGAGGTTTCACATGAGCACCGTCCAGTGCTGTAATACTAAAGAAGGGCTTCTTCACATCATGTCCATTTTGCTGCACAACTCCACACATGTATAGTATGAGCAGGACCCATAGGAAACAATTGTTTTCTATGGGTCCTGTTCACACCATGCATGTGTGTTGCTGTGCAGTAAACAGACACAGTGTGAAGAAGCTCTGTGCTGGTTCACACACAGTGTACGGTGACTGGCATTTTTCTGCACTGGAAGAACGCCAGTAACACAGTTGTTATCTATGTGCCCTGTGCACACTGCAATGCAGCCTGGAGCTACAGTAAAATACAGACGTGCTGCGTTGTATCGCACAGGAAGGCACTGCATGTCATTGTACAACAGCTCATCACACTGCACTGCTCTACAGTGCCATGAATGATGTGTCACTTTGTGCACTCCACATAAAGTTCACACAAAAAAAAAAGTGATGCAGTAAAATGTACATCAATCCGCCTCCTACCTCTAGCTCACTGCGACAGCTGCCTGCACACTAAACTGTTCTAGTTTGATGTGGGGGTATGTGAACAGACCCCTAATGATAAAAGTAAAATACAGTTGGCCAATCACGCTCTATTTTTGCAAGATGTTTAAATAAAAAAAAAAATAAAAAAATCCAGCCTCCTTCTTCCCGTTATAGCCGGCCAATCACGCTCCTTTCTTGCAAAATGTTAAAGCGGCACTAAACTCTAATTTCATAAAACAAATGTTCTGTTCAGGTAAGTGTTCTTTAGGCCACACGGGGCGGATCCATTTTCGAGGGACTCCACTTGCTCAGCAGGGATCGCTTCGTTGATCAGGCGAATGAAAGTTCTATCTCCGCTCACTGTGCAGAGACGGGCCTGTCAGAGTTCCGCTCTCCTCTATGGGGAGATTGGATGAAAATGGACCGTCTATCTGTTTTCATCCGATCCGAGCCACTGGATAGATGGCGAACGTATCGCCATATGTCTGTTTTCAGTGTTTTTTGTCAGATCAGACGCCAGGTGGGTGTCAGAGGACACATATCTGCTGATTTCCGCCTCCCCATAGAAGTCAATGAGTGGCCCGATTGGATCCGCCGGGAAAAAAGACAGACGAATCCGATCGGTCTGATCATGTGAAAGGGGCCTAAAGTGTTACCCCAACACTTCATATTCCTGATATGTGCCCGCTGTACCATGTACTTGTATGAGAAAGTATCCTGTTCTCTTTGTATTGCTTCCTTTATGTGAAATCCCTAGTGTTCCTACCAGTCCCTCTGCTTTCCTATTTAAAACTGACCACACTAAGCAGGAGAGCACAGTGTGGTCAGTTCTCTACCTATGGTGGGAACTCAGTGTGCTCTCCTCCAATGATCAGACTTGCCCTGACAAACCGCTGCTGCACAGCCATTCACTGGGAAGCTCATTGTGCTGCAGATTCTCCTCCTCGCAGCTCTTATGAAGCTGAGAACAGAGGGAACGTGAATGGAAACAGTTATTAATGTTTTTTTTTTATATATCTATACAAAAATGTTTTGCCTTTCATTTTTATTTTAAACTGAATGGGTTGTCTTACAAGGTGATCGTTTACAATTACTTTAACTCAAAAAAGTTCCTTCTGTTGCTCTCAGCCTCCTAATCTCCAAATTCCTTTTTTTCCCCTGTGATGTGACTTCCTCTTAGAGGGTGGCTACGTTCATTCTCCATGGTCCCCACTGTACGCAAGAGCATAACCTCCCTCTTGTGAAGGACTGTGGACTATGAGATTTGCAGTGTACATAGAACAGAGTACATAACTGCAACTAACGTGCACTGCTCATTCCAAACAAAAAGAAGGGAGAGAGAGAAGGAGAGGTGTGGTAGCTCATGGAGGATGTTACAAGAAGGCAGAAAACACAAAAAGAAATGATTAAAAATAAATTACAGACATTAGGTAATGGATGTGTATGGATTGTTTAAAAAAATATATTTAGTGTCACAGAAAAAAAAAATCCGGCCTCCTCCTTCCCTTATAGCCGGCCAATCACGCTCCTTCTTTGTTAGAGATGGAGGAACCCCCTAGGGGTGGGACTTTAGAGGTACTACCACAACAAAAATATATAAAAAAATATAAAGTTTATTGTACATGAGAAAAACACATAATAAATAAAAAATAAACACATATGAAAGGATGCATAGTATAGTACAAACGTTTAGCGAAAAGACATGATACATAATCCTAAACCCAATGACGTTTCAGAGATGAACTGTACTACAGTTGGATATCCTTTTTTCTTCTTTGTTAGATGTTATCTAGAGTCTTCTCTAAATCTGTTCAAACTGCTGAATTTATAAAGCTTGTCTGAGGGTTCAGAAAAAGCGGAAGAGAGCTCAAATGACACACTGCAAAGCTTAGTGAGAATTCTGAGAGCTGATTGGAGGGAAGAGACACACAGCCTCTCTACGCAGGAACAGAGCTCAGGCTGCCAATCTACTGGAAGTCCCTCTCTGTCACCATCTCTCTCTTGGTGTCAGGAAAACTTGTCAGAAGTGATTCATGCTGATAGCAGAGGAACGAGGCAGCAGACAGAAATGACACTTAAAGCAGATCTTCACTGCATCTGAGCACAACAATCCAAAAAACATTGTTGAATTCATTTTTAATATTCAAAGCAAACTCCCCTCCATGTCTCCATGCTTTATTTTGTTGAGAAATCACTTTGAAAAACACCCCTCCTAGCATTTTTGGCTGTCACCATTTTGAGTAGGGGGAAAAGATTCATGTAGCATTTACTTCCTGGATTCCATCTGCCCTTAGCTCAAGCATGCATGCAGGAGAGTGTGCTTAGTTAAGAAAACCCCTCCTCCTCCCTTCCCGAAGACTGCTGGGATGTATGAAATAATTTTGCCTAGGCAAGAAATCAGGAAGTAACTGAAGAAATAAGTAAATATGATATACTTTCTTATGTATTTACTAAGACTAGCAGCATGAGGATTAAAAATAATCAATGTTGATTGATTATGTTGGTTAACTGAGACAAATACACATTATAGAGCAGGGGTCTAGAACTGGCAGCCCTCCAGCTATTGCGAAACTACAAGTCCCATCATGCCTCTGCCTGTGGGAGTCATACTTGTAACTGTCAGCCTCGCAATGCTTCATGGGACTTGTAGTTTCGCAACAGCTGGAGGGCCGCCATTTTGAGACCTCTGCTATAGAGGGATATGCTTTATTCATATATCAAGTCTGAGGTTTACAATCAATTTCTATAAATCTCACCTTGCTAGCAGTGCAGATGGAGGAATCTATCACTACTGGTCATCGCATATAAACAAAGCAGGCTTAAAGTGATTGTAAAGTCAGAAGGTGAAGGATCAGTGAGGTGGGGGATATACTACCCCCCCTCACTAGGGATACTAGAAGTGCATTACAGCAAGCAGCTCAGGCCAACGCCAAAAATGACGACATCGAGAACCGTCTCAGGAGGAATAATATACGCATAGTGGGGCTCCCAGAGAAGGTGGAGGGAAGGGACCCCACAGCATTTACAGAAATGTGGTTACAGGACATATTCGGCAAAGATGTTTTTACCGCACTTTTTGCAGTGGAGCGAGCACACCGTACACCACTGAGACCCCTCCCCCCAGGCAATCCACCTAGATCAATGCTGGCCAGACTCCTGAACTACAAGAACAGAGAAATAATACTTCGATTGGCCAGGGAAAAGGGTGCAGTGCACTATAACGGAACAAAAATTTCCTTTTATCCTGACTTCTCGGCCGAGGTACAGCGCAAAAGGGCCAAGTTTGCAGAGGTAAAGAAAAGATTGCAGAAGATTCAAGTCACATATGCCATGTTATACCCGGCTAAATTACGCATTACGGCAAGAGGTCAGTCCACATTCTTTGAGTCTGCAGCCGAAGCGTCCGCCTGGTTGGACCGCAATGAGCAGGATCTAAGGAGGAGGAGAGAGGCTGATATGGGAGAGTGAACGACACTACGCGGAGCTGGGAAGTCGGTCAGTCATTACTAGATGTTTTATAGTCTACAACACATTTTGCGGGACAATGTTACTATTTTACTAAGTTAACGCGCGATAAGAGCTTTGTTCACAAGAGATATACCAAGAAACGTCAAACACCAAGGTGGGATAGTTGTACCCACAGGAACTTTTTTGAACATTCAAGTTTTGGCCCAGTTGAAGGGGCTGGTTAAAATGTGCCCGGTTGGCACCAGTTTAAAGCACAACTTAAGGTGCACAGACGGAACGGGGGAATCCCCCCCTGACCACTGTGGGAAAGTTGCTGACATCCAAAGAACAGGTTCTAAACTACGGAGCACACTGTTTCAGTTAGGAAGGACACCTCTGAATATGGAGACACCACGCACATTCTTCCACAGATGCCTCGGGTCGTCATTGCAAAACAACGCTGAACGCTATGCCGGGACAGTCTGGGTCATCGGGACAAGCACTGATACTTTACGGCCAGAAGATGAGGCGAAGAAACAGGTTTACCCAGGACTTGTCACTTTACAGTACCAATTATGGCAAACACCCCAGTTGTGACATGGAACGTCCGAGGTGTCCATGATCCCTTGAAACGTACCATGATAAGCACATGTCTGAGAAAATTTCACCCAGCAATAGTGGGCCTCCAGGAGACTCATCTAACAAAGGATACAGTCAGTTTTCTGCAGTATTCCTGGGTGGGCAAGGCCTACCATTCCACTCACACTGCATACTCTCGCGGGGTGAGTGTTCTGGTACATAAGTCCTTGGCCTACCAGGAATTAGACGCTGTTATTGATTCCATGGGTAAATTTGTGTTTTTACATTGCAGGTTGTATACATTGACGTTGATATTGGTGTTTGTGTATATACCTCCTCCGTTCTCCAGGGAAATCCTGCAGCTCCTCTTGACTTACCTGGTTGACAAACCTGATGTCCCAATAATGATCATGGGTGACTTTAATGGTTACTTAGATCCCAGACTAGACAAACATCCCCCGGCGCAGCCACCCTCGGGAAACAGGGTCACTATTCTGAGCAGACTACTGATAGAGGTGGGTTGGATAGACTTGTGGAGAGCTAAATACCCTACTACCAAACAATTTTCCTGCTTCTCCAAAACCCATGGGTCACTTTCCCGTATTGACCTGTGTGTGGGGTCCCCTTAACTCTTAAGTGTTATGCACAAGGTAGAATATTTACCCCGGGGGGTCTCTGATCACTCCCCTCTGGTCGCTTATCTTATCACTAGACCGGCGACCACACTGCCGAGAGCACCGTGGAAACTGAATGCTTTTTGGCTAAAGCTTTTCACCTCTCACGATAGAGTAGCGAAACAGATAGAACAATACTTTTTTGACAACCGGAGACAAACTGATTTATTATTAAGATGGGATGCCTTTAAGGCATGCCTAAGAGGCACATTTATAGCTGAAATTGCTGACATAAAACACAATTCCGCAGCAGTACTGATACAGGTGGAAGACCGGGTGAAGCAATTGGAGCTTGCTTTTATTTTAGACTCATCAGAGTCCGCGAGGGAGGCATGGATATCGGCTCAGGAGTCCCTGGACCGGTTGAGGGCCTCCGCCGCGGAACGTAAACGGTTCTTTACTAAACAAGCATTTTACGAAGAGGGTGAAAAAACTGGTAGATTGTTGGCTAGAATAGCCAGATCTCAACAGTCGTCCCCTGCTATAGGAGCGATACGTAGCTCCTCGGGACGCCTGGTGAATGATCCGGAGAAAATTATAGAGGAGCTAGCCTCTTTTTACGCAGAGTTATACAAGCCGTGTGACAGCTATACAGACGAGGAGCTGCAGACATACATGGGCACCATAACGCTTCCAGCTCTGACCCACCAGGCGAGGGGGGAGCTGGAAGCACCAATTTCGCTAGACGAACTGAGGGAGGCGGCTGCCTCTTTTCCTACATGCAAGGCCCCCGGGGACGATGGGCTTCCCATGGAGGTCTACACCCAATATGGCGAAATAATCCTACCTAAACTGCTTGAAGTATTAAATGCATCCTTTAAATTGGGAAGGTTACCAACCACTATGACTAAAGCTAACATTATATTATTGTTGAAAATGGGTAAGGACCCCTTAGATCCGGGCTCCTATAGGCCTATATCGCTTCTTCAGAGCGACATTAAATTACTAGCTAAAGTACTGGCCATGCGGGTTAATAGGATTATTAGAACAATAGTTCACTCAGATCAAGCAGGATTTATGCCTCAAACATCTACGGCGACCAACCTTAGACGTCTATACCTAAACATGCAGACCCCCTCGGAATCTGTGGGCCGTAGAGCCTTGCTGTCTCTGGATGCCAATAAGGCATTTGACAGCGTGTGCTGGAGATATCTGTGGGCGGTTCTGGCCAAGTTTGGGTTTGGGCCCAGGTTCATCAGGTGGGTTAGGCTGCTGTATGATAATAAAGAGAAAAACACATGTGGGAGAGACGCATGCGCTGCACACCCCGAAACAATAATAGTAAAAAATGGACAGTTTCCCCGGTGGGGCTTTAGACAGCAAAATCTTGATATTCAGAAATAATAAAAAAATGTATAACCAGTAAGTGCTTTTATTGAACCATGAACAATTGTAATGCTATAATTCAATTGGCATTACAACATAGAGCACTGGCCAAGTAGTACAATACATATTCCACAATATAAAGTCGACACATCTTTACACAAAATTATATACAGTCATACATTTCCGGGCTGTTGACGGTATAAATCCCCAACGCGTTTCGACCTGTGTACGGTCATCATCAGGGGGATAGTTGGTTCTATAAAATACATTGAATATCTTCAAAATTTAAGAACATGTCATCATAAATCTCATTGTAAGGTTAAAAGTGGTAGTATATTTACCGCTGAAAAGTAGAGGGAATAATCCTTTGGCCAGTAAAAGCCGTAAATGGATCCGGGGGGCCCCCATATTCGCCCCTGTCTCCCCAGAGCGCATGAGTCCAGCCCAAGGGGCTTACAAGGAGCCACATAGACGCCCTCCAGGGGAAGGAGAAGTCAGCACCTGCGACAAATACCCAATCAGTCAAAATGATTCTCAGCACATTGGCAAAAGTATGAAGTGTATGGGCTAACTGCAATCCTAGTGATCAATATATATTGATCTGGTGTCCTAAGGTTTCATAATTATAATTAATTATATAGAAAGTGGCACAACCATAAAAGAAATGGTTGTATAGTTATAGGGTTGTTTGAGTGGTGTGGTGTGTATACACAGGTGAGTGGGAAGTGATATGTGGTACAAGGAATATGAAAAACCCTTTGAGTGATAAAGTAAAATTAAATGGATGGCCAGCACAATGCTGACTACAGTGCCATGTCCAGGTGAATGAAATGAGTGTGTAGTGTCAGCCAACACATGGTGGAATAAAAGTGAAAAACAAATCAAAAGGAGAGTGTGTGAATGAATAAAACCAAATGAAACAATCAAAAACATGTGTGGAAGATCTAAACTGATTATAGGAATAGGAGTATGAGTGTAGTGTTGTAATATTAGAGTAGTAAGGGTATATGTATAGTATAATAATTTACCTTGTGCCACAGTGTGGCTGATGTAGTAGAGTTTGACTTGTATGAACCAAATTGCAATGGAGCAAAAAAGGTAAAAGGCTGGAGCCAAAAAAAAGGATTTGTGCAGTGCCATCCATTACGGTCTGCGTGGAGTCATAATAAGACTCACAGGCAGCCGATCATGGATATATGCCTAAAGTAGGCAATTAATTGAGTAGGCACAGGTGCTGATCTCCTCCCCCCCCAGAGTAAGCAGCCCACATGTGGCTCCCCCGGCATCCCTGTAGGCGAAAAAAAAAAAAAAAAAAAACCCCGGCAGCTGCCGTCAACTCCGCCGCAAACCGCGAGATGTCGCGGCGCCGTGCACACGCCAAAGTAACTCGCACATGCGCACCTCGCCGCGGCTCATCCGGAGGTGATCAAGGGATGCCGCCGGCAGAGTGAAGCTCACGTCGGCGGACGATGAATACAAACGTCCGTCAATCAGAGCATGGGGGGGAGAGCTCAGATCCTGCATCACCCCCACATTCTCACCCTGCCGGGAAGCCTTCAATTGGACCAGGACTCACCTCCATGAAGCCGACAGGGGCGGCAGAGGTCCACCATGATCCATGACGGCCATAATCTAAAGTACATATGTAAATGCAGTAGGCACTAAATTGTAGATGATAAGGTGATCATTGAATTTATGCAGGAGCTGAGTGATAGCTCACTGACCCTAGATCCTAACATGTATATTTACAGAGCAGGTGTTAGTTAAACATCTGATCTACTGCAATGCAGGAGTCTAAAAAAGATCTATCCTGATGCATGAGGTGGGGAAAGATACAGTTACGATCTACTCCCCCATTTTGGGGGGCGTTTCCTCCGCAAGAGGCAAACAAAGTGTCACCCCCAAAATGCGTATCGTATCAAAAGAGGTTTTAGACATGTGAGGGTTTGAAGGGCCGTGTGAGCAACACAAAGCTCCTGCCATGTCTCTCATGTGTCATAGGGGGGAAGGGGTGTTTAACCACCCAAAATTCAGTAATAAAGAGAAAAACACATGTGGGAGAGACGCATGCGCTGCACACCCCGAAACAATAATAGTAAAAAATGGACAGTTTCCCCGGTGGGGCTTTAGACAGCAAAATCTTGATATTCAGAAATAATAAAAAAATGTATAACCAGTAAGTGCTTTTATTGAACCATGAACAATTGTAATGCTATAATTCAATTGGCATTACAACATAGAGCACTGGCCAAGTAGTACAATACATATTCCACAATATAAAGTCGACACATCTTTACACAAAATTATATACAGTCATACATTTCCGGGCTGTTGACGGTATAAATCCCCAACGCGTTTCGACCTGTGTACGGTCATCATCAGGGGGATAGTTGGTTCTATAAAATACATTGAATATCTTCAAAATTTAAGAACATGTCATCATAAATCTCATTGTAAGGTTAAAAGTGGTAGTATATTTACCGCTGAAAAGTAGAGGGAATAATCCTTTGGCCAGTAAAAGCCGTAAATGGATCCGGGGGGCCCCCATATTCGCCCCTGTCTCCCCAGAGCGCATGAGTCCAGCCCAAGGGGCTTACAAGGAGCCACATAGACGCCCTCCAGGGGAAGGAGAAGTCAGCACCTGCGACAAATACCCAATCAGTCAAAATGATTCTCAGCACATTGGCAAAAGTATGAAGTGTATGGGCTAACTGCAATCCTAGTGATCAATATATATTGATCACTAGGATTGCAGTTAGCCCATACACTTCATACTTTTGCCAATGTGCTGAGAATCATTTTGACTGATTGGGTATTTGTCGCAGGTGCTGACTTCTCCTTCCCCTGGAGGGCGTCTATGTGGCTCCTTGTAAGCCCCTTGGGCTGGACTCATGCGCTCTGGGGAGACAGGGGCGAATATGGGGGCCCCCCGGAACCATTTACGGCTTTTACTGGCCAAAGGATTATTCCCTCTACTTTTCAGCGGTAAATATACTACCACTTTTAACCTTACAATGAGATTTATGATGACATGTTCTTAAATTTTGAAGATATTCAATGTATTTTATAGAACCAACTATCCCCCTGATGATGACCGTACACAGGTCGAAACGCGTTGGGGATTTATACCGTCAACAGCCCGGAAATGTATGACTGTATATAATTTTGTGTAAAGATGTGTCGACTTTATATTGTGGAATATGTATTGTACTACTTGGCCAGTGCTCTATGTTGTAATGCCAATTGAATTATAGCATTACAATTGTTCATGGTTCAATAAAAGCACTTACTGGTTATACATTTTTTTATTATTTCTGAATATCAAGATTTTGCTGTCTAAAGCCCCACCGGGGAAACTGTCCATTTTTTACTAGGCTGCTGTATGATACACCACGGGCAGCTGTACGTGTGGCGGATCGAATGTCTCATGCCTTCGGGTTGAGCAGGGGGACCAGACAGGGGTGCCCTCTGTCCCCCCTGCTCTTCGCACTGGCTATAGAGCCCCTGGCGGCACGGGTGAGAGATTGCCCACAGATTAGAGGTTTCCGATATGGTGAATTGCATGAAAAAATCATGCTCTACGCCGATGACATGCTTTTGTTTTTAGAAGACGCA
The DNA here is from genome assembly GCF_042186555.1 of Aquarana catesbeiana. NCBI lineage: Eukaryota > Metazoa > Chordata > Amphibia > Anura > Ranidae > Aquarana > Aquarana catesbeiana. Next base: position 368,013,815 of record NC_133329.1, read on the forward strand.
GAGGGATCCCTGGAACAGGCAATGTCACTTATAACTGAATTCGGCCACTTTTCAGGCCTCACCATCAATTGGACTAAATCTGCCCTAATGTTTATAGACGGTTCCCCGATGACCAATGTGAGACCCCCCGACTCAGATACCTGTAGTTTCTACCTTCAAATATTTAGGTATACACATCTCACCTAAACTTACGGACTTTTGTAGCCTAAATGTCTACCCTCTGATGTCGCGGTTTAGAGATAAAATAAATGTTTGGAATAAACTTAAGATGTCCCTGGCAGGAAAAGTGAATCTCATAAAAATGATTCTGATGCCACAATTTCTATACATGCTACATAACACGCCGGTAGTTATTACGCTGAAGATATTCAGAGTGGTTAACTCCTTAATCCGGCTGTTGCTGTGGCATACCAAACCCCCCAGAATTAAGTTAGAACAGTTGCAGCGCTCAAAGGAGGGGGGGGGCCTTGCCCTACCCAACCCTTGGATATACTATCTGGCGGCGCAACTGCAGCATCTGATAGGTGCCATGGCCCCTCTGCCACTGGGCTTGTCTGCTAAGCTTATGCTGGTGGGCACAAGGGCGAAGTCAATACCCGAGGGATTGGAGGCTCACCTTTTCCAAAGACCCAATAAACAAATGCCCACATATACACTTTTGCAGAAGGTATGGAACAAAGCTAAACAACTACAAAACGTTTTGGGCTTTACTAAGTATAGCCCGATATGGGAAAATAAAACATATGTTGAGCTTGCTAAACTCCAACAGGGGCACAGATGGCGCTGCAGGGGTATCACACACATGTACCAGATTTTCAGTAATGGAACATTGTTATCGTTTAAGGATCTACAAGATAAATATTCCTTGCCTACCAGTATGTTGTTTTACTATCTACAATTGAAGCATGCAATTAAAGCACAAGGGGATGCAACAGATTGGTCCCAATCCCCCACACCGGTTTTTCATATAATGCAGGAGGCGTCGGAGACTAAGGGTATAATTTCACAATGCTATAACATGTTATTAGCATCATTGTTAGAGGGGTACCCCACAAAGGCGGCTGCTCAATGGGAGGCGGATTTGGGCCCCTTGTCGGGGGAGGTGTGGGAAGAAGCTCTGCAAGCAGTTAACACCTGCTCACTAAACGTGGCACAGAAGGTATCCCAACTTTATATTTTGTTGAGAGTACATTATACCCCTGTAAAGCTATATAGAATGGGCAAGGCTCCTGACTCATTGTGTGGCAGATGCAGGGCGGCGTCTGGGGACTTGATTCACCTCCTCTGGCGTTGCCCCAAACTCCATAGGTATTGGACAGAGGTCCTGGCTACGCTAAATCAGGTGTTCCAGGTCAATGTCCCACTAGATCCATTGTGTTGCTTACTGGGAGTTCTGGAGGGGGTGATCACGGAGGAGGTGACGAGAGTTGCTTTTGTACGTGCGCTGTTCCAGGCTAGAAAGGTAATACTGATGGGATGGAAGTCTGCTACGCCATCTAATAGCAAAACATGGATACTAAATATGGGAAAAACGCTTATAATGGAAAAAATATATTTACCAGCACAGGGGCAGTCCTGGAAAATTTGACAGATTGTGGGACCCGTGGTTGGATGTGCCTGGAATAAGCCCCATGGAATTGGTACAGATGAGGCTGCTAAGAAGTGTTTAAAGTTATGACAGGTAGCTGCCGAGAGTGTGTATTGGAGAATGGAGGAGGAAGGTGTGTGGACAATGGAGAATATGTTACCGGTTTAATTAGATGGGACATATAGTCCGAATGCTAACAGTTCTAAGATGCAAACTATAACACCTTATTGATGGCTATATTACTATTTGGGGAAAAAGAAATGCTGATTATGGTGCATATATAACTGTAATGTATGTTTTTTCTTATGAGCAATAAAACCTTTTATGATTTAAAAAAGAAAAGTCAGAAGGTTTTTGATCGTAAAGTGGTTGTTAAACTACTTTATCCCATCCTGTCTGTTGAACCCTATGTGCCCCTGTGCCTGAGTTTTTTTTTTTTTAAATAAGCCATTCTTTACCTTATCTCAGAGCGGCGATCGTCACTCATGTGATCCGTTGCCTCGTTCCTCTCTGCATCTGTCAGCTGCAGTGGGCGGGGAGATGTTTCCCCGCTAACATCAGTCGAGAGGGGAGGAGGAGAAGAGGAGAGAGGCGGTGGGTCACATAAGTGGCAATCGCCGCCCTGACATATAGTAAAGAACAGTTTATTTTAATAAAACACAGGCACGGGGGAAAAATGGGGTTATTCAACAGACAGGATGGGATAAAACTTTAAATTAAAATTCAGCAGCAAGAGAGGAGGGGGGGAGGGCCCTGACACAAGAGCAGATGGGCAGGGAGGGAGGGGGGGAGAGAGGACAGAGGAGGACAGGAGAGAGCGGACGACGGAGGCACGTAAACTGACCACAGTGTCAGGGCTCAGCAGCCATAATATACCGTGGTCAGTTTACAAAGGGAAGGACATAGCCAGGCAGGATTAGCCAGTTTTTTTTTAGGTGATACAGGGGGCCAAATTACACAGCACAAGTACTGTGCTGTATAACATGTTTTAAGAGAACAGGATCAACATATATATATTTTTTTAGATTAACAAACGCTTTAATGCATTCTATGCATTAAGATACAAAAACCTTCTGTGGGTAGCAGCCCCCCTAATACTTACCTGAGCCCATCTTGATCCAGCGATGTTGCATGAGAGTCTTGGCGACCCAGAACTCTCCCTCCTCATTGGCTGAGACTGCAGCATGGTGTCATTGGCTCTCGCTGCTGTTAATCAAAGTCAGTGAGCCAATGAGGAGAGAGAGCGGGTGGGGCCAGACCACGGCTCTGTGTCTGAATGGACACACAGAAAAGCTGCTCAGCTCGGGGGCCCCCATAGCAAGCTGCTTGTTGTGGGGGCACATGGCAGGAGGAAGGGGCCAAGGAAGAGGAGGATCTGGGCTGCTCTGTGCAAAACCACTGCACAGAGTAGGTAAGTATAACATCTTTGTTATTTTTAAATAAAAAGAATTAAGACTTTAGTATCACTTTAAATAGTTTTATTTTCGTAATAAGACAAAATTATTCACTGACAAGAACTATATTTTTATTATTTCCTGAAATGAAAAAACATTCAAGAGCCTATAATAAAAAAAAAAATCACAAAGCGATGTTATTTCCACAATTCTTCTGGAAGCGCTTAAACGCGAGTTCCACCCAAAAATGTAACTTTCGCTTTTCCGGTCCCCCACCCCTCCGGTGTCACATTTGGCACCTTTCAGGGGGGAGCCCATACCTGTAAAAAACAGGTATTTGCTCCCACTTCCGGCGATAGATCGCCGCAGATTTTACGGTGATCTACGCCATGTCCGGCCCCTCCTCCGTCCCCCCCCCGCTGTCTTCTGGGAGACACACAGGTCCCAGAAGACAGCAGGGACCAGTGAGGATGCCCAGCGCAACTCGCGCATGCGCAGTAGGGAACCAGGCTGTGAAGCTGTAAGTCTTCACTTCCTGCTTCCCTTACTGAAGATGCCGGCACCTACACCCGGGAGCCGAGGGACAGATCGGCTTCTGGTAAGGACATCGCAGGCGCCCTGGACAAGTAAGTGTCCCAATATTAAAAGTCAGCAGCTGCAGTATTTGTAGCTGCTGCCTTTTTTTTTTTTTGGCGGAACTCCGCTTTAAGAAAGTTGCATGTCCTCATTCTTCCAGCAGTGGCAGTGAGTAGTCCTTCCATTATACTGAAGGGGTTTCACATGAGCACCGTCCAGTGCTGTAATACTAAAGAAGGGCTTCTTCACATGTCCATTGAGCTGCATTTTGCTGCACACCTCCACACATGTATAGTATGAGCAGGACACATAGGAAACAATTGTTTTCTATGTGTCCTGTTCACACCATGTATGTGTGTTGCTGTGCAGTAAATGGACAAGGTGTGAAGAAGCGGTATGGGTCGGTTCACACTAGTACGGTGACCAGAGGCGTGCGCAGGGGGTGTGCCAGGTGTGCCTGGGCACACCCTAATCACTACGTGCGGATTGCCCCTACTGCCCAGGCTTCCCCCCCAGTGTTGCACTTTTTCCCCATTAGTGCTGGTGGCTTCCCTCCACTTCCCCCCGGCTCCTGTGGGAAATGTCTCAGAATGGAGTTCACTCACAACACAAGGCATAGTAAACAGTGTTTACTATGCTTCCACGTGTGAATGAACAGGAAGCCGTTCAGCACACAGCACTTCTCATTGATTCGCTGTCCAGTACAGCTGAGGCTGCAGAGAAAGGCGTGTGTGTTTGGAATTTGACGTGCACAATCTAATGCAATAGGCTGCACACACCTATGATGGTGACTGTCATTTTTCTGCACTGGAAGAACGCCAGTCACACAGTTGTTGGAGCCGTGGTAAAATACAGACATGCTGCACTATAGCGCACAGGAAGGCGCTGCATGTCACTGTACAGAAGCTCATCACACTGCCCTGCTGTACGGTGACATGAATGATGTTTCACTTTGTGCGCACCACATAAAGTTCATACAAAAGAAAAGGGAGCCACGTGATGCGGTAAAACATGTATCACTCCGCCTCCTACTGCTGGCTCTGCAACCGGAACGGACAGCTGCCTGTACACTAAACCGCTCCAGTTTGATGTGTGAGCAGTGTGAACAGACCCCTAACGTTCAAAATAAAATATCCGACATTCCGCTTCCTGCCTCTACAGTGCCTTGAAAAAGTATTCATACCCCTTGAAATTTTCCACATTTTGTCATGTTACAACCAAAAATGTAAATGTATTTTATTTGGATTTTATGTGATAAACCAACACAAAATGGCACATAATTGTGAAGTGGAAGGAAAATCATAAATGTTTTTTCATTTTTTTTTACAAATTCCGGTAGTTAAAGAGTGAAGTGCATTTGTATTCAGCCCCCTTTACTCTGATACTCCTAACTAAAATCTAGTGGAACCAATCGCCTTCAGTCACCTAATTAATAGAGTCGACCTGTGTGTAATTTAATCTCAGTATAAATATAGCTGTTCTGTGAAGCCCCCAGAGGTTTGTTAGGCTGGTTTCACACTGGGGAGGTGGGTGCGTTGGCGGTAAAACGCTGCTATTTTTAGCGCCGCTTTACCTTCGTTTTAGTGGCGGTATTTAACCCTAGCGGCCGAAAAGGAGTTAAAACTGGCCGCAAAGCACCGCTGCAGCAGCGTTATGCCGGCGGTATAGCCGTGCTGCCCATTTGATTTCAATGGGCAGGAGCGGTGTCCTTCACCGCTCCAAAGATGCTGCTAGCAGGATTTTTTTCAGCGTCCTGCCAGCGCACCGCTCCACACAGCAGCGGCTGTTTCAGGTCGGTTTGCAGGCGCTATTTGTAGCGCAATAGCGCCTGCAAAATGACCCAGTGTGAAAGGGGTCTTAGAAAACCTTAGTGAACAAACAGCCAAGGCCAAGGAACACACCAGACAGGTCAGGGATAAAGTTGGAGAAGTTTAAAGCAGGGTCAGGTTATAAAAAAATATCCCAAGCTTTGAACATCTCATGGAGCACTGTTCAATCCATCATCTGAAAATGGAAAGAGTATGGCACAACCGCAAACCTACCAAGACATGGCCGTCCACCTAAACTGACAGGCCGGGCAAGGAGAACATTAATCAGAGAAGCAGCCAAGAGTCCCATGGTAACTCTGGAGGAGCTGAAGAGATCCACAGCTCAGGTGGGAGAATCTGTCCACAGGACAACTATTAGTCGTGCTCTCCACAAATCTGGTCTTTATGGAAGAGTGGCAAAAAGAAAGCCATTGTTGAAAGAAAGCCATAAGAAGTCCTGTTTGAAGTTTGCAAGAAGCCATGCGGGGGACACAGCAAACATGTGGAAGAAGGTGCACTGGTCAGATGAGACCAAAATTGAACTCTTTGGCCTAAAAACAAAACAAAATGCTGTGTGGCGGAAAACTAGCACTGCACATCACCCTGAACACACCATCCACACCGTGAAACATGGTGGTGGCAGCATCATGTTGTGGGGATGCTTTTCTTCAGCAGGGACAGGGAAGCTGGTCAGAGTTGATGGGAAGATGGATGGAGCCAAATACAGGGCAATCTTAGAAGAAAACCTGTTAGTCTGCAAAAGACTTGAGACTGGGGTGGAGGTTCACCTTCCAGCAGGACAACGACCCTAAACATACAGCCAGAGCTACAATGGAATGGTTTAGATCAAAGCATATTCATGTGTTAGAATGGCCCCGTCAAAGTCCAGACCTAAATCCAAAATCTGTGGAAAGACTTCTTTTTTGCAAGCTGTTAAAAAAAAAATCATTCAGCCTCCTCCTCCCCTTATAGCCAGCCAATCACGCTCCTTTCTTGCAAAATGTTAAAGTGACACTAAACTCTGGGTTAAAAAAAATATATATAAATGTTCTGTTGCCCCAACATTTCTTATTTCTGATATGTGCCTGCTGTACCATGTACTTGTATGAGAAAGTCTCCTGTTCTCTTTGTATTGCTTCCTTTGTGTGAAATCCCTGGTGTTCCCGCCTGTCTCTCTGCTTGCTTATTAAAAACTGACCTCACTAAGCAAGAGAGCACAGCGTGGTCAGTTCTCTTGTTATGCTGGGAACTCAGCTTGCTCTCCTCCAATGATCAGACTTGTCCTGACACCCCCCCCCCCATGCTGCACAGCCATTCACTGGGAAGATCAGTGTGCTGCTGTTTCTCCTCCCTCCAGCTATTATGCAGATGAGAACAGAGTGAATGTGATCATTTATATAAAAGAAATTAATATTTTTTTTTTATATCTATACAAAAATGTTTTGCCTTCCATTTCTATAATAAACAGAATGGGTTGTCTTACAAAGTGATCGTTTACAATCACTTTAACTCAAAAACTCTCAGCCTCCTAAATCTCCAAATTCCTTTTTTTTTCCCTGTGATGTGACTTCCTGTTAGAGGGTGGCTATGTTCATTCTCCATGGTCCCCACTGTACACAAGAGCATAGCCTCACTCTCTTTCTCACCCCTGAGATAGACAGTGGACTATGGACTATGAGATTTGCAGTGTACATGGAGCAATGTACATAACTGCAACTAACATGCACTGCTCGTTCCAAATAAACAAATGGGAGGGAGAAAAGGAGAGGTGTGGGAGCTCATGGAGAATGTTACAAGAAGGCAGAAAATGCAATAATATTTTTTTTTTTTTATTAAAAATATATCACAGAGACATTAGGTAATGGATGTGTACGAGGCAAAATTGTTCCCTTACCAGATCCAAAGACTTATAAAGGTCCATACTCACATCTGTGAGCTCTATTACCCCCCACATTAGGTGCAGATCCACAGGATATCGTCAGAAGACGATTTAATCAGTGTTCATAAGAAGAAAGGGAAACCAATTGCTCAGGTCCAAATTAAAATCGGTCATTTATTAAAAAAACTACTTTCAACAAGACTGTAATCACAGGCATTGGAAACCAAAATCGTCCTAGCACTCTCACCAGCGTATTGACGTCAGCTCTATTTCCTGCCCAGCCGACGTACGTTTCGTCTGAATAGACTTTTTCTGTGAGGCATTAGAGGACCCTAAAGCCTCGTACATACGTTCGGATTTTCCGACGGGAATTGTGTGATGATAGCCTGTTGGCGGAAAATCCAACCATTTGTACGCTCCATCAGACAATTGTTGGCCAACTTTCCGTGGACAAATATTGGATGGCAGGTTTATAAATTTTCCGCGGACAAATGTGTGTTATCGGATTTTCCGAGCGTGTGTACACAAGTCCGTCGGACGAAAGTACAAAGTACAAACACACATGCTGGGAAGCAAGGACGAGCCAGAAGCAGTCGGTCTTGTAAACTAGCGTTAGTAATGGAGAATTAACTGCTTGCCGACCAGCCGCCGCAGTTGTACTGTGTCAACATGGCTCGGCTGCACGAATCGGCGTTATGTTACGTCGCTCCCTCTGGTGGCCACTAGGGGTGCGCGCGCACCGCCGGAGGTACGAGCGCGCTCACAGCTCGCCCCCGGAGCCGATGCGAGTGCCCGGCAGTCTCAATGACCGCCGGGCTCCCACGATCGCTCGTAACACGGCAAGAACCGGGATCTCTGTGTGTAAACACAGAGATCCTGGTGTGTAAACACAGAGATCCTGGTTCTCTGAGGGGAGAAGTGACAGATCGTCTGTTCATACAAAGTATGAACAATGATCTGAACAATGATCTGTCATCTCCCCTAGTCAGTCCCCTCCCCCCTCCAGTTAGAACACACACTAGGGAACACAATTAACCCCTTGATCGCCCCCTAGTGTTAACCCCTTCACTGCCAGTGATATTTATACAATAATCAGTGCATTTTTTATAGCATTGATCGCTGTATTAATGCCAATGGTCCTAAAAATGTGTCAAAATTGTCCGATGTGTCCCCCATAATGTCGCAGTCATGATAAAAATCGCCACCAGATCGCAGATCGCCACCATTACTAGTAAAAAAAAAAATAATAATAAAAATGCTATAAATCTATCCCCTATGTTGTAGACGCTATAACTTTTGTGCAAACCAATCAATATACCATTATTGCAATTTTTTTTACCAAAAATATGTAGAAGAATGCATATTGGCCTAAACTGAGGAAAAAAATTGTTTTTTTATATATTTTTGGGGGATATTTATTATAGCAAAAAGTAAAAAATAATGCATTTTTTCACAAAATTGTCGCTCTTTTTTTGTTTATAGCGCAAAAAATAAAAACCGCAGAGGTGATCAAATCTCACCAAAAGAAAGCTCTATTTGTGGGAAAAAAGGACGTCAAATTTGTTTGGGTGCAAAGTCGCACGACCGCGCAATTGTCAGGTAAAGGGACGCAGTGCCGTATCGCAAAAAGTGCTTTGCTTAGGAAGGGGGTAAAAATCTTCCGGGGCTGAAGCGGTTAACATTCGCGACGTGACAAATTATGAAATCTCGAAATGCAGCGCACAATTCTCCTTCTTTAACAGGATAATAATGAAGCTGCTTTGCTGGTGATACTGATGGAGTTATTGCAAACAAATTTTCAAAGTTTTTTTTTTCTAGTGATATCAAGAATAATATTATTATGTTTTTTATTTTTTTTATTTGGGCAAGTTACAACAACACCATTATCCCGTAGTTTATAAGATCAAAGATACAACTATGTTGGTGTCCCTTGTCAATTTTACTTTGTATTTTTTTAAATGTAACTGCCGACTCCCAAACTGTCATTTGAAGTAAAACACAAAGCCAAGTATTATTCTACACAATTTATTTATTGTGCATTAAAAGAAGAAAACAAATATAATTAGACATGCTATCTGCCAATAGAACTTAACCAAAAAGTGCATTCTATGCATCCAAAAATATAGAAAATATACCAAATCAAATCCTTATTCAAACAAAAAAATAATGTCACAGCAATAACTCCAAGGCCAATAATAAATAACACGTTATCTCCTCCGATTCCGCAACATGTCTGGTTGACGAACGGCCGTTCAGAAACAAACTGAAAAGCGTGAAATAAAAAGTGCGAAATGAAAAGTGCGAAATGAAAAACGCGAATCAACACTCACCAAACTTCTACTAACTCGAAATTAGCAGAAGGAACCCAAAGGGTGGCGCTAAAGAGCTGAAAAACAAAGTAGTACGTCACTACGTTCGTAATTGTTGGCCAACAATTGTGTGGCCGTGTGTATGCAAGACAGGTTTGGGCCAACACCCTTCGGACAAAATTCCACAGTTTTGTTGGCCAACAATCCGATTGTGTGTACGAGGCTTTAGTCTGCATTCACACCTGTGCGTTTTAAGCTTGTAAAATGCCCAAAAAAATGCCTGCAAACATCCAACAAGCAAAATCCCATTCATTTCAATGGCACCTGTTCACATCTGAGCATTTTGTCACCTGAAGCAAAACGCTTGAAAAACGCCCTAAGCTTCTTTGGGGCAGATTACAGGTGTATTTCTGCCTTTTTCATTGGTGACCTGAACAAAATCGTGGTAAAAACGCGCGACTTTGAAACACTCAGGTGTGAATGCCGCGTTAAAAGTCTATTCAGATGAAACGTACGTCGGCTGGGCAGGAAATAGCAGTGACGTCAATATGCTCGAGAGAGCGCTAGAACAATTTTTGTTTCCAATGCCTGTGATTACAGTCTAGTTGTAATTATTTTTTTTTAACCGCTTAAGGACCGAGCATCTTTGTGAGATTTGTTGTTTGCAAGTTAAAAACTGTTTTTTTTTTGCTAGAAAATTATTTAGAACCCCCAAACATTATATATATATTTTTTCTAACACCCTAGAGAATAAAATGGCGGTAGTTGAAATACTTTCTGTCACACCGTATTTGCGCAGCGGTCTTACAAACTTTTTTGGTAAAAGATACACTTTTTTGAAAAAAAATAAGACAACAGTAAAGTTAGCCCAGTTTTTTTTATATTGTGAAAGATAATGTTACGCCGAGCAAATTGATACCAAACATGTCACGCTTCAAAATTGCAGCTGCTCGTGGAATGGCGACAAACTTTTACCCTTAAAAATCTCCATAGGCGACATTTAAAAAATTCTACAGGTTGCATGTTTTGCATTACAGAGGAAGTCTGGGGCTAGAATTATTGCTCCCACTCTTCCGATCGCGGCGATACCTCACATGTGTGGTTTGAACACCGTTTTCATATGCGGGCGCTACTCACTTATGCATTCGCTTCTGTACGCTAGCTCGGCGGGACGGGGCCCGTTTAAAAAATTTTTTTATCTTATTTATTTTACCTTTTATTTTTACACTGTTCTTTAAAAAAAAAATGTAAACATCCCTTGTAATAGAAAAAAAGCATGACAGGACCTCTTAAATATGAGATCTGGGGTCAAAAAGACCTCAGATCTCATATTGACACAAAAAAAAAAAAAAAATGACGGCTCGGGTAAACGGTGGAGAGCACCGGAGTGCGGCAAGAGGAAGGGCTCTCTCCCACTGCTGATAAAAGTGATCTTGCGGCGAATACGCCGCAGAGACCACTTTTATCTTGAAGAGGACTGCCCGCTGAAGAAGAAGATACCGGGGTAGCTGCTGCCATAACAACGATATCCCTCTTCAAAGTACCGGCATATAACGACGGAGGGCGGTCAGGAAGTGGTTAATAAATGCCCGTTAGGTGATGAAGCCAGAATCAGAGAGACAGCGCAGAAGCCTGCAGCATAAAAACAGATCAGCAATGGAAGCTTTAATATTCCAAGCCTCAATGATTCCCAATAAGTATATTGCATATCGAAAAGTCTTTTCTGCCACCTAGTGTCTTATTGGTGTCATAGCAGAAGCACAAAACTACAGAAGTTGTTTCCAGTAACCCTGAAATATAAAAAGCTCTTTCAAATATTTTTACAGTTTAAATTCCTGGTGCCCAACATGCAGCCCTCCCTCTGTGTGTGGCACACAGGCTACTGGGCACCATACTAAAGCAGAATGGCAGCGAGGTGCTGGGCAGTGGAAGGCACTCAATGTTTCAGCACCCGCCATTGAAAAACAGACTATACTGTGAGCGGAGTTATCTCTGTCCACACTATGTAAAGTCCCACCCTGGGGAGAGAGAGCAGAGCGGAGCGTGTGATGGGTAAGTGATCACAAATAGTTGGATGGGGGCTAACTTTCACTGCCATGACCACCAATGCCCAGGGGAGAATGGGGGTTAACTTTCAGGCTGCATTCACACCTTGAAGCACCAAAACTCTGGAGGGGGAAAAAAATCAATCACATCTCCACTCCATGTCGCCTGAAGCCAAACGCCTAAAGCTCAAAAAAGTTTTTTTTTGTAGCTCGAATCGGGAAGATTTGAGCGTTTTTGGCACAATTTTATTCCCATAAAAATAAATGGAAACACGCCATTCGCGTGTTTTTGTGTGCATTCACGCGTTTTGATGCACGTTTTTGTGCGGTTTTCTGCTCAAATGGAAAAAAAATATAAAATAAAAAATAGTAATAATATATGAATAAATAAATGTAAAATAAATACACAAATAACTAAAAATCATCATAAATAAGTAAAATAAATGAATAATATGTAATTATACATTAATAAATAATAATTAACCTCTAACCTTAAAATGATTAAATTAATAATATTAAAAAAATAATAAACGCCCAAAATTTAACCAACAAAATACATTATTAATAATAATAATAACAATAATAATAATAATACTTTATTTGTTTAGGGTTAGGGTGTTTTGTTATTTATTATTTTTTTAAGGGTTAAGTTAAGGTTTAATTGTTTATTTATTGTTACTTAGTATTAATATATTGAATTTATTTATTTTTTATTTATGATTTTTATTTGTGTATTTATTTTACAGGTATTTATTAATTTATTATTATTATTCGTATTATTATTCGTATAATGATAAATAAAATAATAATAAATAACCCTAACCCCAACTCCTAATTCTAACCCTAAGCTAACCTTCACTCTAAACCTTTACCCTAACGAAAAAAAATTAGAATAAATGAATAATAATAATGAAAGAAATAAAAGCTAATGGAAAAGCTAAAAAAGCTGAACTACCTAGCAACAAATGATGCAATAGATAATAGTTTTCTCTATTGGTTAAAAACGAACCGCTGTATAAAAACCAGCAAGTCGCGCATAAAAACGCAACAAAATCACGCATAAAAACGCATGAAAAACCACTGTAAAAGTGATCAAAGACGCTACGCTCAGGTGTGAATGCAGCCTCAGTGCTACTGACCACCAATGCAGGGGGTTGGGGGTTAACTTTAAGTGAAACTGACCACCAAGGCAAGAAGGGGTTATATTTTGCTGCCAGGTACTAGCAGAGGTAGGGGTCGATAAGGGGCTAATTCTACCTGCCACTGACCACCAATGCGGGGGTGGGGTGGGGAGGGTTAAATTACATTGCCACTGACAATCAATGAGCGGGGGTGAAATTTCACTATCAGTCATGGTGGAGGGGTTAATAGTACTGACAGTGCTGGGTCTGGTTTGGGAAATACATTACATGGGCATGTGTGGGCAAATACCAATGCGAAGAGCATCCGCATTTACACAAGTACAAGTGCGTATAGCCAGTCTCTCTTCTATGACTGACGGATAACAGCTGTTAACCAAAAGGGGAAGCTCTGCTTGTTTGCACCCCCCCCCCCTCCACTGCCACATTTGGCACTTTTTTTGGGGGGAGAGCGGGCACCTGGTTTTGACAAGGACCCGCTCCTACTTCTGGGTAAGATCGCCAATCAGCGGTCTACAACATTTCCGGCCCCTCCCCCTTCCACCCGCTGCCTTCTTGGACACACACAGGTTTCCCTTACTTCCAATGCCGGCGCCTGCACTTGAAGCCGATTGACGATTTGGCTCAGGGTGCCGACATCGCTGGATCCCTGGACAGGTAAGTGTCCTTATATTAAAAGTCAGCAGCTACAGTATTAGTAGCTGCTGACTTCTAATTTTTTTATTTTACAGACTTGAACTCTTCTATAATGCCGCGTACACACGAGCGGACTTTCTATCCTACTTGGTCCGGCACACTTTCCGACGGACTTTGTCCGCCAGGTGCGCCGGACTTTAAAACGGACGGACTTGCCCACACACGCCGGGACTTTCCGGCGGGCTAAGTCCGCCCGTCTTTCCGACGGACTTTCGCCGGAGTTCCGGCGGACTTTCAGAATGAACGGACTTGCCCACACACGGACAAGTCCGTTCATTTTGAACGTGACTCAGGTGCGACGGGACTAGAAAAGGATGTCAATCTTGCCGCTTTTATCGGCGAGATTGACACCTTGCTAGCCCCGTCGCGGGGCATACCAGGCCCTTAGGTCTGGTATGGATTATAAAGGGGAACCCCGCTACGCCGAAAAAACGGCGTGGGGTCCCCCTAAAATCCATACCAGACCCCGATCCGAGCACGCAGCCTGGCCGGTCAGGAAAGGGGGTGGGGACGAGCGAGCGCCCCCCCCCCCCCTCCTGAACCGTACCAGGCCACATGCCCTCAACATGGGGGGTGGGTGCTTTGGGGGAGGGGGGCGCCCTGCGCCCCCCCCCAAAGCACCTTGTCCCCATGTTGATGAGGACAAGGGCCTCTTCCCGACAACCCTGGCCGTTGGTTGTCGGGGTCTGCGGGCGGGGGCTTATCGGAATCTGGGAGCCCCCTTTAATAAGGGGGCCCCCAGATCCCGGCCCCCCACCCTATGTAAATGAGTATGGGGTACATGGTACCCCTACCCATTTACCTAGGAAAAAAGTGTAAGTAATAAAACACACTACACAGGTTTTTAAAATATTTTATTAAACAGCTCCGGGGGGGGGATCTTCCTCCGGCTTCGGGGGTCTTCTTCCGGCTTCGGGGGTCCCTCCGCTTCATCTTCTCCCGGCGTCCGGTTGGTTCTTCTCCGCTCTCCGGCCTCTTCTCCCGGTGTCGCAGGTCTTCGGCCGGCCCCTCCGCTCTCTTCATGTAGCTCTATTGCGAGCGGAGGTCCGGACTTCTTGGCTTCTTGGCTTCTCCCAGCATGCCCAGGGACTGTGACATCATATGGGGGCGGGGTCTCCGCCTATATAAGTCACAACGCAGCCCTCAGAGACCAGTCCAGCCGGAGAGAGCGTCGTGTCAACATCTGGGGGAAGAGAAGAGAAGAGAAGCCAAGAAGCCAAGAAGCCAAGAAGCCCAGAAGTCCGGACCTCCGCTCGCAATAGAGCTACATGAAGAGAGCGGAGGGGCCGGTCGAAGACCTGCGACACCGGGAGAAGAGGCCGGAGAGCGGAGAAGAACCAACCGGACGCCGGGAGAAGATGAAGCGGAGGGACCCCCGAAGCCGGAAGAAGACCCCCGAAGCCGGAGGAAGATCCCCCCCCGGAGCTGTTTAATAAAATATTTTAAAAACCTGTGTAGTGTGTTTTATTACTTACACTTTTTTCCTAGGTAAATGGGTAGGGGTACCATGTACCCCATACTCATTTACATAGGGTGGGGGGCCGGGATCTGGGGGCCCCCTTATTAAAGGGGGCTCCCAGATTCCGATAAGCCCCCGCCCGCAGACCCCGACAACCAACGGCCAGGGTTGTCGGGAAGAGGCCCTTGTCCTCATCAACATGGGGACAAGGTGCTTTGGGGGGGGGGCGCAGGGCGCCCCCCTCCCCCAAAGCACCCACCCCCCATGTTGAGGGCATGTGGCCTGGTACGGTTCAGGAGGGGGGGGGGGGGCGCTCGCTCGTCCCCACCCCCTTTCCTGACCGGCCAGGCTGCGTGCTCGGATCGGGGTCTGGTATGGATTTTAGGGGGGGCCCCACGCCGTTTTTTCGGCGTAGCGGGGTTCCCCTTTATAATCCATACCAGACCTAAGGGCCTGGTATGCCCCGCGCTCGCCGCAATAGGAAGATTTGTTTTTCCTATTGCAGCGAGCGCGAGATGCAATACCATCCCCTCGTGTCGTATTTGGTCTGTCGGACCAGCCTACACACGAGCGGGCTTTCCGTCGGACCAGCACACACACGAGCGGACTTTCCGCCCGAAACTGAGTCCGACGGAAAGATTTAAAACATGTTTAAAATCTAGGTCCGGCAGGCTTTTGGGAAGAAGTCCGCCGGAAAAGTCCGCCGCCGCCCACACACGGGCGGATTGTCCGGCACACTCTGGTCCGCCGGACCAAGTATGCCGGAAAGTCCGACCGTGTGTACGCGGCATAAGGCACAGTAGGTATGTATTGACAGGTTAAACACTTGCTGCCAATAGCCAAATATTTAACAGGAAAAGGTCATAAAGTAGTAAAACGTAGTAGGCTAGGTGTAAAGTAATAATCCTAGATAGAATAGAACAACCATATAGGACTTGTCTGGGTTCATAAAATATGCTCAGCAGATCCTTGGCCAGGCAGAGGTTAATTTCCCAGCGTAATAATGCTGGTGTAGCCATGATTCTTGCTGGAGGCAGAGTTCTGTGTATGGATTGGATGGTGGATCAATGATTTACATAAAAGAATCCATGCCATATGTTATCGCAGAGCAGCAGTGTATTCCCTGTGACAGTACGCTGTTTAGTTGAGAGAGCCCACAGAGTGGTGACTGGGGGGGGGTGAGGAGGGGGGCGGAGCAGCAGCATTCTCCACACTGGCTGGCCAATTAGGAGAGAGCTAAAGCCTGTAGTGATGATAAAGGAAAGGATGGAGAGATGGGGGCAGAACGATGTCCCTTTGAAAAAACAATGATGCGAGCAGCAGCGTGTTAGTTCTGCAGAGAATGGGAAAAGAAACATCCAGGTAATCAAGTGTTTATCCTGGTTGCTAGGAATAGCATTTTGGAGCTATGTGCTAGTTTTTCAAGCCAATATGTACCAGGGTCACCATCATATCAGTGCCTGATCACCATCAAACCAGTACCTGATCGTGGTCAAACCAGTACCTGATCACCGTCACTCCAGTGCCTGATCACCATCACACCAGCACTTGATCAACGGTAAACCAGTGCTTGATCACCATCACACCAGTGCTTGATCGCCGTGACACCAGTACAGTGTCACCAGTGCAGTCATCAACATCTGTACCTGTGGCACCATCACACCAGTACCTGATCACCATCAAACCAGTACCTGATCAGCATCAAACCAGTACCTGATCACCATCAAACTAGTACCTGATCAGCATCAAACCAGTACCTGATCAGCATCAAACCAGTAACTGATCACCATCACTCCAGTGCCTGGTCGCTGTCACTCAACATCTGAACCAGTGTCACCGTCCCACCAGTACCTGATTACCATCACCCCAGTGCCTGATCAAAATTGAAACAGTGCTTGATCATCATCACACCAGTCCTTGATCGCCGTGACACCAGTACAGTGTCACCAGTGCAGCCATCAACATCTGTACCTGTGGCACCATCAAACCAGTACCTGATCACCGTCACACACCAGTACAGTGTTACCAGTGCAGCCATCAACATCTGTACCAGTGTCACCGTGACAACAGTACCTGATTACCGTCACACCAGTACCTTGTTACCAGTGCAGCCATCAGCATCTGTACCAGTGTCAGACCAGCGCACGCCAGCATTCGTGTTCCTGATCACTGTCACACCGGTACAGTGTGACCAGAGCCACCGTAACCTGAACGCCAGGTCCAAAAAAGGTACACTAGTAAGATTCCAAGCATGACAGATGAGAGTAGTGGGGAATTCTCACTGTCAGATTCGGATTCTGAATATGAACCCGTGGAGAGCAGCAGTTCACTAACCGATTCAGAGGAGGAAAGGACCCCAGCAAAAAGAATCCGGCATAGTGAACAGCAGGAGGCAACCACCAGCAGAGTAGTACATCCTGGTGAAGTGGTGAGCACCAGCAATGCTATACACCCAGATGAAGGGCCAAGTACAAGTAGTGGGGTGTCACATCAGCCACAAAGGGTTAGGGCCTATACTGATGTCCCAGAGGCACTCTCAAATCCTTTATGGCTTCCCTCTAATTCAGTAGCACCTATCATCCCCCCTTTTACAGCGCAACCAGGAGTTCAGGTAGAAACCAAAAATTTTACACCAATTCAGTTTTTTAATTTATTTTTTACAGAAGATTTATTCAATTCAATTGTGGACCAGAGTAACCGGTATGCCCAGCAGTACATCACGAATAATCCAAATTCATATTATGCCCGTCCGTTTGAGTGGAAGCCTCTCACAGTTGAAGAATTTAAAATCTTCCTTGGACTTACACTAAATATGGGACTCACAAAGAAAAATGTACTGCGGTCCTACTGGTCCACACACCCCATTCACCATATGCCACTCTATTCCTCTGTTATGTCCAGGAAACGCTATACAATGATTATGAGGTTTCTCAGTTTTACTGAAAAGTCCATGTGCCTTCCCCGAAATGACCCTGGATATGACAAGCTTTACAAAATTCGGCCACTTATTAATTTTTTTTCCCAAACATTTTCTCAGATTTATATTCCCGACAAACATATTTCCATTGATGAGTCCCTCATCCATTTTACAGGCAGGCTGGGCATCAAACAATATATCCCAAATAAACGTTCCAGATACGGGGTGAAGTTATATAAACTTTGTGAGAGGGCCACAGGGTACACATATGACTTCCGTGTTTATGAAGGAAAAGACAAAAAGCTGGAGCCCCCTGGATGCCCAACTTATATGGGTAGCAGTGGAAAAATTGTTTGGGACCTTGTATCACCCCTATTCCATCAGGGATACCATCTTTATGTGGACAATTTTTATACCAGCCTGCCTCTTTTCCGCCACCTTTATCTGCAGCAAATTGTAGCTTGTGGTACAGTGCGAGTAAATCGCAAGGGCTTCCCACAAAGACTGGTCAACACGAAACTAAAAAACGGGGAGTTAGCAAGTATGCGGAATGAAGAGATTTTGGCCCTTAAATGGAAGGATAAGAGAGATGTGTATGTCCTTTCCTCCATTCACAAAGAAACTTCAGTGGAAATCCAAGGAAGGCAGGGTTTGGTCCAAAAACCTGATTGCATACACGACTACAATCAATTCATGGGAGGTGTAGATTTTAACGACCAAATGATGCAGCCCTACCGGGCAACCAGAAGATCCCGTTTCTGGTACAAAAAAGTGTCCATATACCTATTTCAGTTGGCCATTTACAACTCCTACGTCATCTATCATAAGTCCACAGAAAGATCTGGTGCCTTCCTAGACTATCAAGAGGCGATTGTAACAGAGCTTATTTACCATGAAGGCTCTGCACCTGAAAACATTTATTCTGATGCAGTCAGCAGGCTGCATGAGAGACACTTCCCATATGTTATCACGCCATCCCAAACAGGCCGACGACGCCAAAAAAGATGCCGTGTATGCACCAGAACTGGAGTAAGGCGTGACACGCGTTACTGCTGTCCCAAGTGTCCCTCAGAACCTGGCCTATGCATAGGAGATTGCTTTCGTCGCTACCATACCTCAATACAGTATTAGAGAAAGTATGGTGAAGGTGATTCACCTATTTTTGACTACCTACATTTTGCCTGTATCTAAAGTCCTATGTACCATCCATTTTCATGTTTTCTCAACCATGTTTCTGCCTGCTGCCTAGACAGACCCTTTGCCTGGATAATAACCATGCCTCTGTCTGTCACCTGAAATGACCAAGCCTAGTAATCAATCATGCTTCTGGCTGTCACCTGG
Organism: Aquarana catesbeiana; assembly: GCF_042186555.1. Classification (NCBI taxonomy): domain Eukaryota; kingdom Metazoa; phylum Chordata; class Amphibia; order Anura; family Ranidae; genus Aquarana; species Aquarana catesbeiana. The sequence continues at coordinate 368,032,966 of NC_133329.1, forward strand.
ATTGATCTTTTGCCTGCGTACTGACTACATCTCTGCCTGCCATCTAAACTGACCCCAGCCTGTTAACCGACCATGTTCTTTGCCTGCTGCATAGACTTATCTTTTGCCTGCTGTGACAGTGCGAGGCCTTGCCACTGTAGCAGTGGAATTGAAGACAATACAGGCTTCTCACTTATGCAGAATAAAGGACTCAGGAGTGGTGTTTCCAAGTGGAGAAAACAAAGCTTTTGGTTTTCTCAAGAGTTTTGTAATTCCCAGATCAGAGTGTGGAGTCTGGAGGCTTTGAGGATCTTTGGGTGGGAAGAAGCCTCTACCCCTGTGTCCAGGTCTTATCAGTGTTAAAGACAGAATTGTTTGTTGTGTAAGAAAAAATGGGTCCTTGGTATGTGTGCACCCATGAGGAATAACACAGAGGAGACTTTCCCAATGTACGAAATATTCCTGGTGTTTATTAGAAGGTGTGGTTTTAATGGACATGGTGAATATTCAAGAAAATTAGGTAATGCAGAATGCGTGCACATACCCTCTTACGAGGTAAAATGGCCATAACATAGACCAGAGGTAGTTATAACTAACTCTGACTGGGGCATATAGCTACCTTATCTTTCAAGGTTGAGAAAATACATTCTTACTAAAACAGACAAAATTGATATTAGTTCAGGCAAGGTGGAAGAAACTTCATACATACTAATATAATGTTTATATCAAACACCCATGTTAGTAAGTCCGGAGTTCTTCCAGTTTAAGGAACACCAAATGCCTATCAACTGGCTGGGGTGCTCCTTATCTTTTTTGTACTAGCAGAAGTTCTGTTCACTTGGAAAGAAGCGGAAAAGGTGTCTTTTAGTCTTAAGTTGTCTAAGTTCAAAGGTAGGAAAGCTTCCTTAAACTTTTGTTTAAAAATAGTTCACAGGTAGGTGCTTTTTTGAGGGGGAATGCAGCACTGAATTTATGTAATGGCAAGGGGTGCTGGAGTGTGATGGAGGGTCTATCGATGTGGGATTCTGGGGGATCTGTTGTTTCTGGCAAGGGTCTATTATTGCTGGGATAGATTTGTTGCTGCAGAGAATCCATTGTTGTAGGTCGTTTATTGTTGGTGTGGCGGGGGGGGGGTGTGGCCGAAGAAGTCTTATGTTCCTCGAGGGTCAATTGTTGCTGGGAGGGATCTACTGATGAGGGAGGAGTCTATCGTTGCTAACTGCTGGAGGGTCTATTGATGCTGGCTGCTGAAAGATCTGTTGTTGCTGGCTAGGGTCTACTGTTGCTGGGGTGGATCTATTGATGCTGGGGGGAGGGTATTTTGTTGCAGGAAATCCATTGTTGCTGGGGGGGGGTGTCTGTTGTTGCTGCCTGCAGGGAATCAATTTTGCTGCTTTTGTTATTATCAATAAGCAGTTCCATACAAATTTCTTGGTGCTACAAACTTGGTTCCTCTAAAAGGGGTACTACTAGCAGGTGGGGTGGGTGGAACCAAGGGACGATGCTCAGAGGGGGGTAAGGGGTGGAGTCATGGGGGGCCTTGACTTGCTCTTTCAACAGAACAGGGAAGTGATCCTGTGAATACTCTGCTTTAGATAAGAAACACATAGGGGTTGATTTGCTAAAACTGGAGAGTGCTGAATCTGGTGCAACTTTGCATAGAAACTAATCAGCCTCCAGTTTTGTTTTTTTTTTCTTTTAAAGCTGAGATTAGAAGCTGATTGGCTACCATGCACAGTTGCACTAGATTTTGCATTCTCCAGTTTTAGTAAACCAACCCCATAACAACTTTAAAGTGGTTGTTAAGCCACTATAATCTATACATCCCATCCCCTTTGTTATATAACGTTGTGTCCCAGTGTCTTATTTATATTAAAAAAAATGCAGATTATACCTTATATCAGAGCGCCTCCTTTGCACTCACAAGATTCCTCAGCTCTCCTCTCCCCGACTGACAGTTATAGCAGGTGGGGCCGAGCACTCCCGCTGACATCAACCGGGGAGGAGAGAGGGGAGAGAGCCGAGGAGTAACGTGAGCGCCAGGAGACGCTCTGATATAAGGTATAATCAGCATTTGTTTTATTTTATTTGTTTATTTATTTGGTAGTGTGGGGTGTGCAGAGGTAGGCAGAGAAGGAATTACAGTTTGGGGTGCGCAGGTGAGCAAGGAAGGGATGTATAGAGGTAATGAAGGTGGGTGCAAAGATGAGCAGAGGAGGCAGGGAGCATTAAAGGGGGGGGGGGGGGTTGGAGTGGAGAGGATGGGGGAGGTCTGGGGTACAGAGGTTATGGGTTTTAGGATGCAAAGGTGTACTGACAGGGTGGATAAAGATGTAGGTCATGTGTAGGGAAGCCCATTCATTTCAATGGGCTGCTCTATGTGGAAGAAAGTCCCAAACCCTTTTTCAAAATTACATGGTGCCAAGCCTTGGCAGCCACGGCACATGTCAGCAGATTGATGGTGTCATTAACAATTAATGGCACTGCTGTGTATCTGATAAAGGGCAGCACGTTTCCGTGGTGTCAGGAAAGCGATTTTGCATGCGTTCGACACACACAAATGTAAACGCAGGCTAAATGTCTCAGTTACATTGGTGGTCAGTGTAAATCTTCTCATTACATTGGGGCTTGGTGTAAAATCCTTTCATTCCCACTAGTGGTCAGTGTGAATGTCCCCCTTACATTGGTGGTCAGTGTAAATTCCTCCTTACATTGGTGGTTATTGTGACTGTTTCTATTACATTAGTGTTCAGTGTTAACCCCTATTACATAAGTGGTCAGTGTAAACCCCTATTACATTGGTGTCCAGTGTTGAAACTCCTCTTTGTATTGGTAGCCGGTAAAAAAAAATCAGCATTACCATTGATCACACCCTCCCCCCAACACTACCACTGATCTCAGGAGTCCTAGGATTGCTAGGAGTTTTCTGTATATTAATGGGTCCCCTCACCTCCCCAGTCCATGTTGTGCAGGCGATGATGTGCTGTAACCTCTAGCAACTAATCAGTGAGCCGTAATGTGTGCTGTAACCACTAGCATCCAGTCAGTGAGCAGTAATGATACACTGTAACCTCTGGCAACCAATCGCAATCCGTACCTGATCTGATTCAGTAAACTGATCTTGAGTCTAGCTGCTATTTATTGTATGTCTCAGAGCAGGTGGAGAGCAAAACTACATGTAGTGTGTGTGTGTGTGTTTGTGGGGGGAGGGGGGGGTATGGGTCCAAGAAAATGTTTGCCCAGGGTCCAATGATTATTAAAGATGGCCCTGAAAACTACTAAGGAGTTCTCACCCCAAACATCAGAGATTTGTGATGTGAGTACCAGCTATACCTTTGCTAGTGCCATAGTGAACTTAGCCACTTACGGACCGCCCGCCGTCATTATACGCCGGTATTTTGAAGAGGGATATCGTTGTTATGGCTGCAGCTAGCGGCCATAACCTCTGTATCCTCTTCTTCAGTGGGAGGTCTGCTTTCAGATAAAAGTGGTCTCTGCGGTGGATGCACCACAAGATCACTTTTATCGACGGCGGGAGTGGGGTCTCCCCCCCACCCTGCTCCGATGCCCTCCGCAGCTTACCGGGACGCTGGCAGTGGCGATCGCGTCCACTCCCGTGTGTGGTATAGAGCCGAGTGGGGGGAAAATGGCCCCCACCTGTCTCCATACCATTGCAGGGCGGAAGCGACGTCAAATCGTCACTTCCGCCCATAGCTCTTAACCACTTGCCGACCAGCGCACGCCGATGTACGTTGACAGAATGGCACTGGCAGGCAAAAGGGCGTACAGGTACGTCTCCTTTAAGAAGCGGTGTTACGAGTGCGTGTGCGCCGCCAGAGGCTCTCCGTGACCGTGGGTCCCGCGGACTCGTGGTCCGCCGGGTGCCTGAGATCGTGTCACGGAGAGGAAGAACGGGGAGATGCTTCTGAAAACAAAGCATTCCCCATTCTGCCTCGTGACAGGACAGTGATCTACTGCTCTCTGTGATCGAGAGCAGTGATCACTGTCCTGTGTGTTCAAACCCAGCCCCCTCACAGTTAGAATCACTCCCTAGGACACACTTAACCCCTTCACTGCCCTCTAGTGGTTAACCCCTTCACTGCCAGTGTCATTTACACAGTAATCAATGCATTTTTAATCGCACTGATCGCTGTATAAATGACAATGGTCCCAAAAATGTGTCAAAAATGTCCGATGTGTCCGCCATGATGTCGAAGTCCCAATAAAAATTGCAGATCACTGCCATTACTAATGAAAAAAAAATTAAAAATAAAAATGCCATAAAACTATCCCCTATTTTGTACACGCTATAAATTTTGCGCAAACCAATCAATATACGCTTATTGCGGTTTTTTTTTTTTTTTAACAAAAATATGTAGAAGAACATATATCGGCCTAAACTGAGGAAAACAATTGTTTTTTTTATATATTTTTGGGTTTTTTTTTCAAAATTATCGCTCTTTTTTTGTTTATAGCACAAAAAATAAAAACCGCAGAGGCGATCAAATAGCACCAAAAGAAAGCTCTATTTGTGGGAAAAAAAAGGACGTCAATTTTGTTTGAGTACAGCGACGCAGGACCATGCTATTCTCAGTTAAAGTGACGCAGTGCCGAATCGCAAAAAACGATCTGGTCTTTGGGCAGCCAAATGGTCCAGGGCTGAAGTGGTTAAAGGGACATTTTCTTTTTTTTTCTTTTTTTCAAACGACATTTTTTTAAAATTTTTATTGCATTTTAGTGTAAATTTGAGATCTGAGGTCTTTTTGACCTCAGATCTCATATTTAAGAGGTCCTGTCATGCTTTTTTTCTATTACAAGGGATGTTTACATTCCTTGTAATCGGAATAAAAGTAACCCAATTTTTTTTTTTTTAAGGACAGTGTAAAAGTAAAAAATAGAGGGTAAAATAAACAAGAATTTTTTTTTTTTTAAATGCGCCCGGTCCTGCCGAGCTCGTGTGCAGAAGCAAACGCATACGTGAGCAGCGCCGCATATGAAAATGGTGTTAAAACCACACATGTGAGGTATCGCCGCAATCGTTAGAGCGGGAGCAATAATTCTAGCCCTAGACCTCCTCTGTAACATAAAACATGAATTTTATAATCATCGCCTATGGAGTTTTTTAAGGGTAAAAGTTTGTCGCCATTCCATGAGCGAGCGCAATTTTGAAGCATGACATCTTGGGTATCAATTTACTCGGCGTAACATTATCTTTCACGATATAAAAACAATTGGGCTAACCTAACTGTTGTCTTATCTTTTAATTCACAAACGTGTATTTTTTTCCTAAAAAAAGAGTGCTTATAAGACCCCTGCACAAATACGGTGTGACAGAAAGTATTGCAACGACCGCCATTTTATTCTCTAGGGTGTTAGAGAAAAAAATATATAATGTTTGGGAGTTCTAGGTAATTTTCTAGCAAAAAAAAAGTTTTTAACTTGTAAACACCAAATCTCAAAACGAAGCTTGGGGCTGAAGTGGTTAAAGGAGTTGTAAAGTCTTGAGGTTTTTCACCTTAATGCATTAAGGTGCATCTAGAGCCACATTTTTCTCGGCTCATCGTACGCGTTGTACGTAACCGCGTTCTTGACGTTCGGAAATTCCGACAACTTTGTGCGACCGTGTGTATGCAAGACAAGTTTGTGCCAGCATCCGTCAGAAAAAATCCATGGATTTTGTTGTCGGAATGTCCGATCAATGTCCGATCGTGTGTACAGGGCAATAGTGTCAGGACCTGGGTCAACTGCTGATGGCACTGTACTTTCCAGAGCTGAAGGTTGTAGTTCCGGTGTCCACCAGCGAGTGTCTCCCAGCTATATCTCCCAGCTGATTCCAGTATTGGTTTCCCATTCCCACTTGTTCCCTGCATCTCCAGTTTACTTTGTTTGTCTAAGTTCCTTGTTTTGTACAAATTGTATATAGTTAGTTTTATTGCTTAGGATTTCTGTCATTCTGTTAGGTAATTTAGTTAGGTATTTGTTACTGGGTTTTGGCTCACTTTTATCTGTATGTTTGCTGGTGTTTGGATGTCTTCTGTTTCACTGCAAATAAATCTAACTTTTAATATATATGGTCTGGTCTCTCAAGTTTCTGAAGTGTAGCCACACCGATCTCGGCATCCTTACTGTTGATACCTGACAAACAGGCACCATTTTTCCTGGATTGTGTTACACATAGGTCAAAGAAGATTCACAAAATCAAATCATGCATCAAAGGTTGCTAACCCTGGGAATGTCCATAGATTACTTATGCAGGCAGCCATTACATCCTTGAATATATAGGGATTGATTTACTAAAACTGGAGAGTGCAAAATTTGGGGCAACTCTGCATAGAAACCAATCAGACTTCAGAATTTTTGTCAAAGCTTAATTGAACAAGCTGAAGTTAGAAGTTGATTGGTTACAATGCACAGCTGTACCATATTCTGCACTCTCCGCATACCTCCCAACCGTCCTGGATTCTGCGGGATCTTCCTGCAATTGGCAGCATTGTCCCGGGTCCCGGGCACCCTCATTCCTGGACAATACAGTGTCCCGGAATTGCCCCTTGGCCCTGGACCGATCGAATGCCCCCTAAAATAGCCTATGCATCATCGCTGTCTCTCACTGTCAGCCTGTGGGGGACCCCTGGCTGGTAGAGACCCCTTTTACTTTATTCACCACTGCCGCTGGCTCAGTGCCCAAACTGGTTGCTACCTGCCGCCCGCCTGGCGTTTAGCAACCAGTGACATCACGAGGAGGAGAGAGGCAGAGACCTGGAAAACACTTTTTGAAAGATAAAAAGTGCATGGGAGGGGTTGGTGGGCACAGTGGCTGCATATGATGGGCACAAGTGGCTGCATATACTGGGTACAAATGGCTGCATTTGATTGGCACAAGTGGCTGCATTTGACAGGCACAAGTGGCTGCATTTGATGGGCACAAGTGGCTGCATATGGTTTAGTTAAATTGTAATCCATTATTTAAAGTGAATATAAAGCTTTGCTTTAAAAAAAACCCTAATGCATATGCATTAAAGTGAAAAACCCTGAGGGTTTACAACCCCTTTAAGCATTTCCTTTATTTCCAAACTCTTTATATACTCATGTAGTAAAAAATCTAATAACATGTTATTATTTATGTATTGAGGTTTGAACATGCACTCCAGACACAGATTTAGCTGTTGCAATATATAACGTCTTTATAAATAAAACCAAGTTTCATAAACAAACAAAAATATTGCTTTCTGACAAACAGAAGTGCAGCTTTAACCACTTCCAGACCGCCCGCCGTCGTCATACGTTGGTACTTTGATGTTGAATACCGGGGTTATGGCAGCTGCCGGTATGTCCACTTTAGGATAAAAGTGGTCTCCGCGGTGGATTCGCCTTAAGATCACTTTTACCAGCGGCGGTAGAGGTGCCCACCCCCCTCCCGCCGTGTTTTGGTCGCCTCCACCGCTTACTGGAGCCGTCAGTAGCGTCAGAGACGATTCGATCCTTTCCCCTCAGAGGCACTAAGTCGCGTGAGGGAATGATGGCCCCCACTCGACTCAATGACGTTGGATGACGAAAGCGACGTCAAACATCACTTCCACCCAACAGCCTTAAAGGGACTTTTTTTTTATTGCACTTAAGTGTAAATGTGAGATCTAAGGTCTATTTGACCCCAGATCTCACATTAAAGAGGCCCTGTCATGCTTTGTTTCTATTACAAGGGATGTTTACATTCCGTGCAGATGCGAATGCATATGTAAGTTGCGCCCGCATATGTAGACGGTGTTCAAACCACATATGTGAGGTATCGCCGCGATTGTTAGAGCTAGAGCAATAATTCTAGCAAAAGACCTCCTCTGTAACTCAAAGCTGGTAACCTGTAGAAATTTTTAAATGTCACCTATGGAGATTTTTTTAGTTTCAAAGTTTGTCACCATTCCAATTTTGAAGCATGACATGTTGGGTATCAATTTGCTTGGCGTAACCTTATCTTTTACAACATAAAAAAATTGGGCTAACTTTACTGTTTTCTTTTTTTATTAGGAAAAGTGTATTTTTATCCCAAAAATTGCGTTTGTAAGACAGCAGTGCAAATACGGTGTGACCGCCATTTTATTCTCTAGGGTGTCTGAAAATAAAAAAATATATATATATATAATGTTTGGGGGTTCTAAAAAAGATTTTAACTTGTAAACAACAAGTTTGAAAAATAGGCCTGGTTCTTAATTGGTTAAAAAAAAAATGTTATGCACATATTACCTGAAAATATTACCAATATTAAATATTGAGAAAAGAAACAAAAAACTTTTTTCTTATTTTTTTTTCTTTCAGCAGCTTAGTAGATACCCCCTGCTTATTCATATGTGGTAGTGCAGTGTTAATTTTGATGTCAAATTTCAATCTAGTTTTAGTCATAGTCTTTTGACTAATATGCCATTTTAGTCATCTGAATTGTTTTAGTTGTAGTCATATTTTAGTCGACTAAAATAGTGTTAATTTCTTCAACCAAAAAATTTTCGTCAACACCAGCTGCCACTGGTTTGTGGTATATTGTTAGTGCTGTCCCTGTGGCCTCCTCTGTGTTGGGTGCACCATCTGTACTGTATGTTGTTGGTTTGGAAAGCATAGGAGGCTCATAGAGGAGGAGACCTAGATCACAGCATACCCTGGCACTTTGTCTTAAAACTTAAAAATCCACCATGCCCTATTGGTCTAAGTCATTGACACCATTCCAAAATGTGAATCTATGGCCGAGAGATTTCACAGATTATGTAATCTTCGACATTCTGGTCGATTGCCTGTGGCCCTGTGTATATATAGTATACAGTATTTTTTTTGTTCTTATGGATAATTATAATAGCCTTGATTGATATAGTGTTCATTCCATTCCAGGTGTTTTTCCTCATGTTTTACATGCTACAGGTGCCCATATTTTATATGTTTATTTAGTACACTCACTATTGCCAACGTATACACGTCCCTATAAATATCTCTATTTTTTATACCATTTGATTTCATATATATTTAATTTTATTGATATTGTTGTTCTGCCTCTCCAACCTAAGCACTGCAAGTGTGATCTTTGTAACTGCTATAACTGATTCAGTTGTGGCAAGATAGATGTAACTTACAGTCTCAGTAGAATAAGCAGACAGTGACTTGATCCAAATGACATCCTGCAGATCGCAGTAAGCTTTTTAATCCAAAAACTTGTACAGATCATTTCAGATAAACATCAGATAGGTCAAAAATCATAGTGTGTCTAGCTCCAGCATAATACAGAACATGTACTGTATAAAGGGAGACTAAAGCATTTACCGGTATGTTGTAAAGTGCTGCGTATATTGTTGCTGCTATATAAATCCTGTATAATAATAGTCATATTTTAGTCGACTATTATTATTAGTATTATTAACTACACAGAGCATGCCCTAGCTACGAAGTGACATGGGGACAAAATTATCAACTCGGATGTTGGAAATCACTGTAGTAGGCACCTTTAGTTTCCAGGTCCTGTGCCGAGTGGCTACCCTGCAACTTACTGAACACAGGAGGTTGCCTGCTTGCAGTGGCGGCTGGTGCTCAAAATTTTTTTGGGGGGGCGCAAACAAACTGAAAAATTCTGAAAAAACCCCCCATCAATTGCAGCCTCACTGTATCATCAATCACAGTCACTGTGCCATCCAACGCAGCCACTGTGCCATCAAACGCAGCCACTGTGCCTTGAAACGCAGCCACTGTGCCTATCAATTGCCGCCACTGTACCATCAAACACAGCCACTGTGCCATATCAAATGCTGCCACTGTGCCCCATCAAATACAGCTACTGTGCCTATCTTATGCAGCCACTGTGCCCCATCGATTGCAGCCACTGTGTCCCATCAAATGCTCCCACTGTGCCCCATCAAACGCAGCCACTGTGCCATATCAAATGCTGCCAGTGTGCCCCCCCGCCCGCCATCTGTACTTGCCCTGTCTCGGGGCAGTGGGACAGCTCCTCGATGTCTTCTCCTGTCCTCTCTTCCCGTCCTCTGCTATGATTGTCGGACGCCTGATAGGTGTCCAATCACAGTGCCTGTTGTTTCAGCCAATCAGGTGATGGGTAACAGATCCTAGCACCTGGTTGGCGGAGAGGCGGTTAAGTGTTAAGAAAGCGAATATTCATTCGCTTTTCTAACACAGCTGAGTGACCTGCGAGCGCCCAGCATGGCGCTTGAAGGTCACTTTTTTTGACACCTATTAGAGCCTATGGCTCTGATCAGGTGCTTCAAAAACACTCCCCAGCCGATGTAATTCAGGCGCCCAAAAAGGGGCCGGGTGCCTGAATAGGGGGTGGCAGCGGCAGCCAAAGATAGATTCATGCAATGCATGAATCTATCTATTGGTGATGGAGGGGTGGCAGGAGAGAGGGGGCGGTGCCCGAACTCCCTTATGGCCGCACCGCCACTGCCTGCTTGGAATGGGTGCCTTTTCGAGAACACTTTCCGTTTTCCCAGTAAATGCAAAGCATTATCTGATTGGATGAGGTGGAGATTGTGATGCCACTGTGCCACACTGTGTTTAAGATACACGTGGATTAATGATTACACATATCTGAACTGCTTTATTTTGCTTCTTTGCTTTGTGACAGATTTTTATGTGCATACTATACTTCTATACACATAAAATAGTGGGCATATCCACAAAAGATTATCAGTATACACAGTACAGAGCCATTCTTGAGTGTATTCATACCCCTTGACATTTTCCACAATTGGTCATGTTACAACCAAAAACGTAAAGGTATTTTATTGGGATTTTATGTGATAAACCAACACAAAGTGGAACATAATTGTGAAGTGGAAGGAAAATGATAAATGGTTTTCAAAATTTTTTTACAAATAAATATGTGAAAAGTGTGGTGTGCATTTGTATTCAGCCCCCCGGATTCAATACTTTGTAGAACCTTCTTTCACTGCAATTACTGCTGCAAGTCTTTTTGGGGATGTCTCTACCAGCCTTGCACATCTAGAGAGTGACATTTTTGTCCATTCTTCTTTGCAAAATAGCTCAAGCTCTGTCAGATTGGATAGAGAGCATCTGTGAACAGCAATTTTCAAGTCTTGCCACAGATTCTCAATGTGATTTAGGTCTGGACTTTGACTGGGCCATTCTAAGACATGAATATGCTTTGATCTCTAAACCATTCCATTGTAGCTCTGGCTGTATGTTTAGGGTCGTTGTCCTGCTGGAAGGTGAACCTCCCCCCCAGTCTCAAGTCTTTTGCAGACTCTACTAGGTTTTCTTCTAAGATTGCCCTGTATTTGGCTCTATTTATCTTCCCATCAACTCTGACCAGCTTCCCTGTCCCTGCTGAAGAAAAGCATCCCCACAACATGATGCTGCCCCCGGCTCTTCTGCTTGATTCCGAGCATGCATGGAACTTTTTGCATTGGAATTCTGTACACACGATTGGAATTTACGACAACGGATTTTGTTGTCGGAAAATTTGAGATCCAGATCTCAAATTTTGTGTGATGGAAATTCCAATGGAAAATGTCTGATGGAGCCTACAATTTCTGACAACAAGCTCCCATCGAACATTTTTCGTCGGAAAATCCGACCGTGTGTATGGGGCATAATAGTTGTCCTGTGGACAGATTCTCCCACCTGAGCTGTGGATCTCTGCAGCTCCTCCAGAGTTACCATGGGCCTCTTGGCTGCTTCTCTGATTAATGCTCTCCTTGCCCGGCCTGTCAGTTTAGGTGGACGGCCATGTCTTGGTAGGTTTACATTTGTGCCATACTCTTTCCATTTTCGGATGATGGGTTGAACAGTTCTCCATGTGATGTTCAAAGCTTGGGATATTTTTTTATACCCAAACCCTGCTTTAAACTTCTCCACAACTTTATCCCTGACCTGTCTGTGTGTTCCTTGGCCTTCGTGATGCTGTTTGTTCATTAATGTTCTCTAACAAACATCTGAGGGCTTCACAGAACAGCTGTATTCATACTAAGATTAAATTGCACACAGGTGGACTCTGTTTACTAATTAGGTGACTTCTGAAGGCAATTGGTTCCACTAGATTTTAGTTAGGGGTATCAGAGTAAAGGGGGCTGAATACAAATGCACACCACACTTTTCAGCTATTTATTTGTAAAATTGAAAACCATTTATCGTTTTCCTTCCACTTCACAATTATGTGTCACTTTGTGTTGGTCTATCACATAAAATCCCAATAAAATACATTTATGTTTTTGGATGTAACATAAAAAAAGTGTGGAAAATTTCAAGGGTTATGAATACTTATTCAAGGCACTGTATATCTAGGGGAGTGGAGTATAATGGGGGTCCTTTATGTGAACAAATAAAATGTAATCTTCTCTTCCATTACTATGTCGGAAAATAGCCTGAACCCATGGTGTGTGAGCCGCTCAGGCTGCTAGGAAGTGTAGTCCTGTGCCTGCTGCTGTGAGTACTACAACCCCTGGCAAAAATTATGGAATCACCAGTCCCTGAGGATGTTCCTTCAGTTGTTTATTGTTGTAGAAAAAAAGCAGATCACAGACATGGCCAAAAACTAAAGGCATTTCAAATGGCAACTTTCTGGCTTTAAGAAACACAAAAAGAAATCAAGAAAAATAATTGTGGTGGCCAGTAACAGTTAGGCCCCTTTCACACTGGGGCGGTGGAGGCGTCGGCGCTAAAACAGCGCTATTTTTATCGCTGTTTTACCGTCGTTTTTGCGGCTGTATTCGGCCACTAGCGGTGCGGTTTTAACCCCCGCTGGCGGATGAAAAAGGGTTAAAACCGCTCGTATAGCGCAGCTATAGCCACGGTATTGCCGCGGGTATTGCCGCGGTATAGCCGCGCTGTCCCATTGATTTCAATGGGCAGGAGCGGTGAATACACCGCTCCTTCACCGCTCCAAAGATGCAGCTTGCAGGAGTTTTTTTCTTCTCCTGCCAGCGCACCGCTTCAGTGTGAAAGCCCTCGGGCTTTCACACTGAACAAACAGCAGCGGCTGTTTTGGGACGGTTTGCAGGCGGTATTTTTAGCGCAATAACGCCTGCAAACCGCCCCAGTGTGAAAGGGGTCTTAGATTTATAGAACAAGCACAGGGAATAAATTATGGAATCACTCAACTCTGAGGAAAAAATTATGGAATTATGAAAAACAAACAAAATAACACATCACTAGTACTTTGTTGCACCACCTCTGGTTTTTATAACTGCTTGCAGTCACTGAGGCATTGACTTAATGAGTGATAAACAGTACTCTTCATCAATCTGGCTCCAGCCTTCTCTGATTGCTGTTGCCAAATCATCTTTGCGGGTTGGAGCCTTGTCATGGACCATTTTCTTTAACTTCCACCACAGATTTTCAATTGGATTGAGATCTGGACTGTTTGCAGGCTATGACATTGACCTTATGTGTCTTTCTTCAAGAAATTTTTTCACAGTTTTTGCTCTATGGCAAGATGCATTATCATCTTGATAAATGATTTCATCATCCCCAAACATCCTTTCAATAGATGGGATAAGAAAAGTGTCCAAAATTTCAATGTAAACCTGTGCATTTATTGAAGATTTAATGACAGCCATCTCCCCACTGCCTTTACCTGACATGCAGCCCCATATCATAATTGACTGTGGAAATTTGCATGTTTTCTTCAGACAGTCGTCTGCATAAATCTCATTGGAACGGCACCAAACAAAAGTTCCAGCATCATCACCTTGCCCAATGCAGATTCGAGATTCATCACTGAATATGACTTTCATCCAATCATCCACAGTCCACGATTGCCTTTCCTAAGCCTATTGTAACCTTGTTTTTTTGTGTTTAGGTGTTAGAGATGGCTTTCTTTTAGCTTTTCTGTATGTAAATCACATTTCCTTTAGGCGGTTTCTTACAGTTCGGTCACAGATGTTGACTCCAGCTTCCTCCCATTTGTTCCTCATTTGTTTTGTTGTACATTTTCTGTTTTCAAGGCATATTGCTTTAAGTTTTCTGTCTTGACGCTTTGATGTCTTCCTTGGTCTACCAGTATGCTTGCCTTTAACCACTTGCCGACCGCCGCACGACTATATACGTCGACAGAGCGGCACGGGCAGGCAAAAGGACGTGTATGTACGTCCTTGCCTGCCCGCGGGTGGGGGGTCCGATCGGACCCCCCCCCGGTGCCTGCGGCGGTCGGCAAATCTCCCCCGGCGATCGGAGGTGAGGGGGAGGCCATCCATTCGTGGCCCCCCCCTCGCGATCGCTCTCAGCCAATGGGATCATTTCCCTGCCTCTGTATTGTACACAGAGGCAGAGGAAATGATGTCATCTCTCCTCGGCTCGGTATTTTCCGTTCCGGGCCGAGGAGAGAAGACTGCAATGTAAGTGCACCAACACACACACACACAGTAGAACATGCCAGGCACACTAAACACCCCGATCCCCCCCCCGATCGCCCCCCGATCCCCCCCAATCACCCCCCCCCCGTCACAAACTGACACCAAGCAGGTTTTTTTTTTTTTTTTCTGATTACTGTATTGGTGTCAGTTTGTGACAGTTACAGTGTTAGGGCAGTGAGTGTTAGGCCCCCTGTAGGTCTAGGGTACCCCCCCTAATAAAGTTTTAACCCCTTGATCACCCCCTGTCACCAGTGTCGCTAAGCGATCATATACTATCTAATAAATGTTTTAACCCCTTGATTGCCCCCTAGTTAACCCTTTCACCACTGATCACTGTATAACCGTTACGGGTGACGCTGGTTAGTTTGTTTATTTTTTATAGTGTCAGGGCACCCGCCGTTTATTACCTAATAAAGATTTAGCCCCCTGATCGCCCGGCGGTGATATGCGTCGCCCCAGGCAGCGTCAGATAAGCGCCAGTACCGCTAACACCCACGCACGCAGCATGCGCCTCCCTTAGTGGTATAGTATCTGTACAGATCAATATCTGATCCGATCAGATCTATACTAGCGTCCCCAAGCAGTTTAGGGTTCCCAAAAACACAGTGTTAGCGGGATCAGCCCAGATACCTGCTAGCACCTGCGTTTTGCCCCTCCGCCCAGCTCGGCCCAGCCCACCCAAGTGCAGTATCGATCGATCACTGTCACTTACAAAACACTAAACGCATAACTGCAGCGTTCGCAGAGTCAGGCCTGATCCCTGCGATCGCTAACAGTTTTTTTGGTAGCATTTTGGTGAAATGGCAAGCACCAGCCCCAGGCAGCGTCAGGTTAGTGCCAGTACCGCTAACACCCACGCACGCACCGTACACCTCCCTTAGTGGTATAGTATCTGAACGCATCAATATCTGATCCGATCAGATCTATACTAGCGTCCCCAGCAGTTTAGGGTTCCCAAAAACGCAGTGTTAGCGGGATCAACCCAGATACCTGCTAGCAACTGCGTTTTACCCCTCCGCCCGGCCCAGCCCAGCCCACCCAAGTGCAGGATCGATCGATCACTGTCACTTACAAAACACTTAACGCATAACTGCAGCGTTCGCAGAGTCAGGCCTGATCCCTGCGATCGTTAACAGTTTTTTTGGTAGCGTTTTGGTGAACTGGCAAGCGCCAGCGGCCTAGTACACCCCGGTCGTAGTCAAACCAGCACTGCAGTAACACTTGGTGACGTGGCGAGTCCCATAAGTGCAGTTCAAGCTGGTGAGGTGGCAAGCGCAAGTAGTGTCTCGCTGCCACCAAGAAGACAAACACAGGCCCGTCATGCCCATAGTGCCCTTCCTGCTGCATTCGCCAATCCTAATTGGGAACCCACCACTTCTGCAGCGCCCGTACTTCCCCCATTCACATCCCCAACCAAATGCAGTCGGCTGCATGAGAGGCATTTTTATGTCCTCCCGAGTACGCCTACCCAACGAACCCCCCCAAAAAAGATGTCGTGTCTGCAGCAAGCGCGGATATAGGCGTGACACCCACTATTATTGTCCCTCCTGTCCTGACAATCCTGGTCTTTGCATTGGTGAATGTTTTGAACGCTACCATTCACTAGCTGAGTATTAGCGTAGGGTACAGCATTCCACAGACTAGGCGCACTTTCACAGGGTCTCCCAAGATGCCATCGCATTTTGAGAGACCCGAACCTGGAACTGGTTACAGTTATAAAAGTTACAGTTACAAAAAAAGTGTAAAAAAAAAAAAAAAAAAAACACAAACAAAAATATAAAATAAAAAATAATAGTTGTCGTTTTATTGTTCTCTCTCTATTCTCTCTTTCTCTATTCTCTCTATTGTTCTGCTCTTTTTTACTGTATTCTATTCTGCAATGTTTTATTGTTATTATGTTTTATCATGTTTGCTTTTCAGGTCTGCAATTTTTTATACTTTACCGTTTACTGTGCTTTATTGTTAACCATATTTTTGTCTTCAGGTACAGCATTCACGACTTTGAGTGGTTATACCAGAATGATGCTTGCAGGTTTAGGTATCATCTTGGTATCATTCTTTTCAGCCAGTGGTCGGCTTTCATGTAGAAGCAATCCTAGCGGCTAATTAGCCTCTAGACTGCTTTTACAAGCAGTGGGAGAGAATGCCCCCCCCCCACCGTCTTCCGTGTTTTTCTCTGGCTCTCCTGTCTCAACAGGGAACCTGAGAATGCAGCCGGTGATTCAGCCAGCTGACCATAGAGCTGATCAGAGACCAGAGTGGCTCCAAACATCTCTATGGCCTAAGAAACCGGAAGCTACGAGCATTTTATGACTTAGATTTCGCCGGATGTAAATAGCGCCATTGGGAAATTGGGAAAGCATTTTATCATACCTATCTTGGTGTGGTCAGATGCTTTGAGGGCAGAGGAGAAATCTAGGGTCTAATAGACCCCAATTTTTTCAAAAAAGAGTACCTGTCACTACCTATTGCTATCATAGGGGATATTTACATTCCCTGAGATAACAATAAAAATGATTAAAAAAAAAAAAAATGAAAGGAACAGTTTTAAAATAAGATAAAAAAGCAAAAAAATAATAAAGAAAAAAAAAAAAAAAAAAAAAAAGCACCCCTGTCCCCCCTGCTCTCGCGCTAAGGCGAACGCAAGCGTCGGTCTGGCGTCAAATGTAAACAGCAATTGCACCATGCATGTGAGGTATCACCGCGACGGTCAGATCGAGGGCAGTAATTTTAGCAGTAGACCTCCTCTGTAAATCTAAAGTGGTAACCTGTAAAGGCTTTTAAAGGCTTTTAAAAATGTATTTATTTTGTTGTCACTGCACGTTTGTGCGCAATTGTAAAGCATGTCATGTTTGGTATCCATGTACTCGGCCTAAGATCATCTTTTTTATTTCATCAAACATTTGGGCAATATAGTGTGTTTTAGTGCATTAAAATGTAAAAAAGTGTGTTTTTTCCCCAAAAAATGCGTTTGAAAAATCGCTGCGCAAATACTGTGTGAAAAATAAAAAATAAACACCCACCATTTTAATCTGTAGGGCATTTGCTTTAAAAAAATATATAATGTGTGGGGGTTCAAAGTAATTTTCTTGCAAAAAAAAATAATTTTTTCATGTAATCAAAAAGTGTCAGAAAGGGCTTTGTCTTCAAGTGGTTAGAAGAGTGGGTGATGTGTGACATAAGCTTCTAAATGTTGTGCATAAAATGCCAGGACAGTTCAAACCCCCCCCCAAATGACCCCATTTTGGAAAGTAGACACCCCAAGCTATTTGCTGAGAGGCATGTCGAGTCCATGGAATATTTTATATTGTGACACAAGTTGCGGGAAAGAGACAAATTATTTTTTTTTTTTTTTTTTTTTGCACAAAGTTGTCACTAAATGATATATTGCTCAAACATGCCATGGGAATATGTGAAATTACACCCCAAAATACATTCTGTTGCTTCTCCTGAGTACGGGGATACCACATGTGTGAGACTTTTTGGGAGCCTAGCCACGTATGGGACCCCGAAAACCAAGCACCGCCTTCAGGCTTTCTAAGGGCGTAAATTTTTGATTTCACTCTTCACTGCCTATCACAGTCTCGGAGGCCATGGAATGCCCAGGTGGCACAAACCCCCCCCAAATGACCCCATTTTGGAAAGTAGACACCCCAAGCTATTTGCTGAGAGGTATAGTGAGTATTTTGCAGACCTCACTTTTTGTCACAAAGTTTTGAAAATTAAAAAAAGAAAAAAAAAATTTTTTTTTTTGTCTTTCTTCATTTTCAAAAACAAATGAGAGCTGCAAAATACTCACCATGCCTCTCAGCAAATAGCTTGGGGTGTCTACTTTCCAAAATGGGGTCATTTGGGGGGGGTTGTGCCACCTGGGCATTCCATGGCCTCCGAAACTGTGATAGGCAGTGAAGAGTGAAATCAAAAATGTACACCCTTAGAAATCCTGAAGGCGGTGATTGGTTTTCGGGGTCCCGTACGCGGCTAGGCTCCTAAAAAGTCCCACACATGTGGTATCCCCGTACTCAAGAGAAGCAGCAGAATGTATTTTGGGGTGCAATTCCACATATGCCCATGACCTGTGTGAGCAATATATCATTTAGTGACAACTTTGTGCAAAAAAAAAAAAAAAATAAAAAATAAATTGTCACTTTCCCGCAACTTGTGTCAAAATATAAAATATTCCATGGACTCAACATGCCTCTCAGCAAATAGCTTGGGGTGTCTACTTTCCAAAATGGGGTCATTTGGGGGGGGTTTGTGCCATCTGGGCATTTTATGGCCTTCAAAACTGTGATAGGTAGTGAGGAGTAAAATCAAAAATGTACGCCCTTAGAAATCCTGAAGGCAGTGATTGGTTTTCGGGGCCCCGTATGCGGCTAGGCTCCCAAAAAGTCCCACACATGTGGTATCCCCATACTCAGGAGAAGCAGCTAAATGTATTTTGGGGTGCAATTCCACATATGCCCATGGCCTGTGTGAGCAATATATCATTTAGTGACAACTTTTTGTAATTTTTTTTTTTTTTTTTTTTTCATTATTCAATCACTTGGGACAAAAAAAATGAATATTCAATGGGCTCAACATGCCTCTCAGCAATTTCCTTGGGGTGTCTACTTTCCAAAATGGGGTCATTTGTGGGGGTTTTGTACTGCCCTGTCATTTTAGCACCTCAAGAAATGACATAGGCAGTCATAAATTAAAGACTGTGTAAATTCCAGAAAATGTACCCTAGTTTGTAGGCGCTATAACTTTTGCGCAAACCAATAAATATACACTTATTGACATTTTTTTTACCAAAGACATGTGGCCAAATACATTTTGGCCTAAATGTATGACTAAAATTGAGTTTATTGGATTTTTTTTAGAACAAAAAGTAGAAAATATCATTTTTTTTCAAAATTTTCGGTCTTTTTCCGTGTATAGCGCAAAACATAAAAACGGCAGAGGTGATCAAATACCATCAAAAGAAAGCTCTATTTGTGGGAAGAA
This sequence comes from Aquarana catesbeiana, assembly GCF_042186555.1. NCBI lineage: Eukaryota > Metazoa > Chordata > Amphibia > Anura > Ranidae > Aquarana > Aquarana catesbeiana. Next base: position 368,052,288 of record NC_133329.1, read on the forward strand.
AAGGACGCAAATTTCGTTTGGTTACAGCATTGCATGACCGCGCAATTAGCAGTTAAAGCGACGCAGTGCCAAATTGTAAAAAGTGCTCTGGTCAGGAAGGGGGTAAATCCTTCCGGGGCTGAAGTGGTTAACCACCTTCCCATGTTGTTTGTATTTGGTCCATGTTTTAGACACAGCCGACTGTGAACAACCAACATCTTGTGCAACACTGCGTGATGATTTACCTTCTTTACCTACATACTAACAAGCAGATTTAATCTGATGCAGGTGTTTGTGTTTGTAATGAAAATTTACAGGGTGATTCCATAATTTTTTCCTCAGAGTTGAGTGATTCCATAATTTATTCCCTGTGCTTGTTCTATAAATCTAACTGTTACTGGCCACCACAATTATTTTTCTTGATTTCTTTTAGTGTTTCTTAAAGCCAGAAAGTTGCCATTTGAAATGCCTTTAGTTTTTGGCCATGTCTGTGATCTGCTTTTTTTCTACAACAATAAACAACTGAAGGAACATCCTCAGGGACTGGTGATTCCATAATTTTTGCCAGGGGTTGTAGCTGGGAAGGAGCCCATCCACGCTCCAGACAATGACAGATACGACCTGAAGATCCCGGGAGCCGCGCATTAGAACAAGACCTGCTGTGTATAGACAAGTGGCAATCTCAGCCTGGAACCCCGCCCCAATGTGTTTTACCCCGTCCACTGGAGCTTACTCATGGAGGTGGTGGTTTATATGCATCATCAGCCACAACTAGGTGGATAATGAAGTGTCAGGTGTGTGAAATATCATATCAGGCTGGTCGTGGAGATTATATCATTGGGAAGATCTATGGGCAAAGCAACTATAGGAAATCTATTTGCTAAAAAATCTTGACTGGCCTATTAGTACCTATTACTATTTCAGAAAATATAAACAAAAAATAAAACCGCGCTAAAGAATTAAATATATCCAAGACTATAGCTGCACGGATGAAACACCAATATCTGTGTAAAGTAAATAAAACAAGAAAACGTGCGCTCCTAATCAGTGTACAAAGCGGATCGTATTGAAGCAATCCAAACAATACAAGTGAATTAATGTGCAAAACGGATTGTGTTGAAGCGATCCAAATCAATACAAATAAATTAAAATAAAATACTTGGAACAACCATCGATCAAAATGCCATCAATAGATGATCTAAAATGAAATGTGTACTGGTGTGCTTAAAACCATATATCTATGAACAGCTTAAAACTTCCCACACTGAATAAGTTATTACATTAACCAGTCCTCAAGTGTAAAAAAGCTTCTCAGCAGTGAAAAGGGTGGAGGTAGTCCATAGAATGGATGACAGAAGGAAAAGTTCCATAAGTAAGTATCCGCTTCATGAAAGCAGAGGAAGACATCCACGATCCATCGGGTCAAAAGCCACACAGATAGATGGAGAGGGAGGGAGTGTACAGACGAAACTCTCGCAGAATCCAAAGATATTAAAAGATGGACCCTTACTCTCAATGGTGGACCTCCCTTCTGGCGAGGTCTTACGTGCAAGCAGACTTAGCCCTCTGCGGGGACTGTGGGTAGATGGTATCCAAATCCACTGATGTGCCCTGCGTCTCCGACCTGGCGTGAACCAACTCGTCCACCTGAGGAGGGGTGATTAGCCCACTTACACAGGTGTACAGCGAGCAGAGCATAGATCGGTATCACAGAGCTGGATGGAGTGAAGGGTGACAATAGAGCAGGTTGGGGGAGGGGCAAAGGAAGAGGAGCGGTATAATCTGGTGTGTGTGTGTGTATAGAGCAGCATAGAGCTCTCACCTTCCCCAGGATGTACAGGACATAAAAAGGAGACACATACTGTTAATATATCACCACACACTAACCTGTCTGCATCCTACACAATTGTATTATAGGGGACATGTAGTGAGGAAGTATAGCAGCAAACCTTGGGAACTACTTCTTCTATAAAATACTAGTTCTCTGGCTGTCATGCTGGTCCAATGGCTTCCATACTCTCTAGGTAATTGACCCAGAACAAGTATTCAGATTGGTAGTTTTGAATGAAGTTGGATTTCTTCATCTGCATGATTGTTCCAGGTCAGTGTCTCAAAGTACTGAGACAATACCAGAGACAGCCAGGCAAACAGCATTTTCAGAAGGGGTCCAGCATTGTCTTCTCCATAGTCCCCACAGTACAAGTTTCCTTTAAAGTCTCAGCATGGGAATCACTTGCTGCTTTTTTCATTTTCATTTTCCTGAAATACAAAATGCTTAAAAAGAACAATTATGTGTTAGGTCACTTTATAAAAGGGTTTTAGTAATATTTCTTCATTTATAAATAAACTTTTGTGTTACTTTTTTTCTATAGCTTGTATATATACTGGTACAATTATTTCCATTGATGACAGGGCGCTTCCATGACATGGTGTAACTGGAAATTCTAGGCTTCCCTATCAGACAGACCAGCTGACTTTTGGGTTGTCTCTCTGTCATTGATCCTCCACACAAAGCTGTATGAAGTAGAGGCGGGGAGGTGGGCGTGTCCTTCCTCTGACACATCCAGCTGGGTGTGGCCTGAATAGCAAGAGATCAAATTACAGACTTCACAGCACATAAGTCGGTAACTGGAGGAGAGCTGGAGAACTGACCCAATAGCACCACCTGCTGTCTGCACTTGGCAAATTTGAAACAATATTTTATGTTTACCTGGGATGTTAATGTTTTACCTTTTCTAATTAGACCTGAATATAATCATTATATATAATGAAAAGGTTCAGCAACAGAACACATTCACCAACTCCAAGGAAGGTGAAACCACACCACTAGTCTCTACAATTAAGTTCTATTGGGAGCAAATGCATCAGTGGGAGGAGTTTGTGGAGATTAGACATGTGCATTCGTTTTCCTCCGAATGCATTTTCGTCCGAATGTCAGGTATTTTCGTTATCGTTTTAACAAACGATAACGAAAGTGCAGAATCCAAAAAACGAAAGATCCGACATAAACAAATGCTTTATTTTCGTTTTCGTTGCTACAACAGTTCGATATAGATAGGAGATTCGACATGATGATGACAATAACAATCTGTGTCCATCAAACCTGTGGTCGAATGTGCCTAACCTTAACTCTATTAGTCCAAGATTATTCTACATAGAGAGAAAAGATTTGACAGAGAGAAAAGATTCGACGTAGGGGAAAAAAGATTCGACATAGGGGGAAAAAGATTCGACGTAGGGGAGAAAAGATTTGATGTAGGGGAGAAAAGATTCGACGTAGGGGAGAAAAGATTCGACGTAGGGGAGAAAAGATAAATAAAAATAATGATGATGAGGAATGTTATTGGCTGATTGTAACCAAAGAGGAGGAGCAATAAAATAGCTAGAACTAAGTACACACGTACTTTGGCTTATGGTGTCTGTTGAAAGTTCTAAGAAGATTCGACGGAGCAGGTAAACAGTACAGTTTAGCTGCTCCGTCGAATCTTCTTTGAACATTCGACAGACACCATAAGCCTTCAATGACAGATTCGACCTTAATTTGGATTTTCCGACTAATGCAACTTTTAACGAAAAACAAAATAAATAAAGACGAATTTCGGGAGTAACTAAATAAATTTATTTTTCAGACGAAAACAAAATTCCGAAACGAAATATTTCAGTGTGCACATGTCTAGTGGAGATGGTGTTGTATCAATAAAGTTGATTGCTGGACCCGAAATCTGAGTGTGGCTACTGCTTGTTTTGGAATTGGTGTATATTTGGCTTAGATAAGCCCAGAGTTGCCAGAGTATGATGTTATTAACACCCAACGTGGGCAAGGCACTGCAATACAAACATTTCACATCTTCATAAAGACAACAACATACTGGAGAGAAGGGGGGAAACAAGGTCACAGAGGTGCATTAATTTACATTTACGTTATGAATTTTGAACATTTCTAACTTGGCGTTCAATGATAAAACTTTCCAACAAATGTGCAATTCTCCTCTTAATGGGATAGGTGGGGTAGGGAACCGAAATGTTCCACGCTCCCTCTTTCATTCTTTCCTGCTCTCCATTTTCAACTTTAAACATATGAGTGTATTAGAAAACATAGAAAATAAGTTACAGTTAGAAGAGGGGAGTAACAGTGGGGAGTGAAGGGAAGGAAAGGACTGGAGAAGGAGCAGGAGGGGGAGTTGGTGGGATAGAGCTTAATAGATCCTGGTTGATTCCAGACGGTTTCCGCGTTTGAACTCATTCTGTTGGGAAGCTCTAAGGGCAATTCCTTCCGAGGAAAAGATAAATTGTTTCCATATTGCCCATGTCTTGGTGTATTTGTCCTGTTGGTGCTTTGCAGTGAGTACCAAATCTTCCATTTTACTAATATCCTCCACTCTCTGGAGCCAGTGTACCACCGTAGGTGGTGACTGCTAATCATCTGGTTTTACATATGGCGATTTTCCCTGCCCTTTCCTTTTGAACTGTCATCGCCTCATTGCTATTTGAACCGTGTATGGGTGCATAGGCTGTACCACCAATTACGTTCCTGACCAAAACGGCTTACTACATAATTTGACCAGACCAAACATCTGCAGTCTTTGGAGGAAAAGGCCCTGGCTGGGTATTAGCCACAAGCGCTTAAACTTGTGCAGCTGGTAAGTGTGCACTTTGCGTGGTGGTGGATTCACAGTGTTTTTATAAAGTCACAAGATTTTCACTGAACCTTTTGGCTGCTGGTCCGTCCTTCATTGAAGGAACTATCAGAATCTTTAATAGATATTCTACATAAGTCACGTGTTTTCACTGTTTGGGATACTCTACATAAGTCACATGTTTTCACTGTTTGGGACTTCCTTAACATTCTCAATCTGTCAGAAACCATGAAATCAGGCCGAGACAGAAGTACAGTTAAATCACACTTGTTTAATAAAAAAAGTAAAAAGAACAAACGTAGTCAAAACATAGCCAAAGTTAAGAAACCGGAACGGATAGTCAGCCAAGCCAGAAGTCAGGAATCAATGTAGTGGAACAGCAAGCAGGATCTGGAGCCAGAAGGGATGTCAGCAAAGCAAGACTTGAACAGGATCGCAGGAGTTAGTTTCTGTGATGTGACCAAGGCGAAGGCAGAGCTCCTCTAGACTGGACGGCTTAAGTAGGCAGGACTGACGAGCAGGATATCATCAATAGCTGGGTAACTGTGGAGAGATTGGAGCTGACAATTAGCCGACAGCTGAGCAGCCAGCTCAGAGAAGAAAGGGCTGAACCCGGCCCTGACACAATCACTTTTTATTTTATTCATTTGGTTTGTGTTCACATATTTGGTTAATATGTCACTTTAAGAGCGCAGCTTATTTTTTATCCATTGTTGTTTTGTGTGTATTTCACTTTGAGTTGCAGCTACACTCATTAGGTTTATTTCCAGAGCAGTTTTCTTTTTTACACTAATGGCAAGTACCAGAGACAAGAAAAAGGCCTGACAGAGCATCCTGTGACCTGAGCAAGATTGCCGCCAAAGCTGGATCAGGGCGGGGATAGGAGAAAATGGTGATCAGTTCAATGTACTGGAAAAAGTACAAGGGAGGCTCTGAGAGGAACCTTCAACCCCAGAGATGGAGGTGGAGAGACAAATCCAAAACCAGACATGAACCCAGGATAAAATCACCAAATAAATGTGCTGAGAGTGAAAATAAACAGAACTGGGAGACAATAAACTCCGACCAAGGGATGCACAGAAGGTTCTGCCACCCAGAGCTTCTGGCTGGCAGTTGCTTGAGATGGTGGCCCATCCACCGGCAATCACACCGGGAAAGGCAGCAGTTCAGGTGGGAGTGATGTAAGTGTGTTACAGGTTGTTGTAGGCTGGAATAGCAGCAGGATCGGGCAGGATAGCAGAGAGTTCAGTTGAGCGGGAAGTGTGTGCTTACATCGCTTACCAGGACACGCCATGGGTTTCCATTTATAATTGGAATCTTTGATATAGGAAAGTAGGGAAGTTACCAGTGGTTGTAAAAGGAAGTCTATAGGAAGTCTATATACTGTAAAAAGGCCATTGGTCAGGCTATCTATACTTACTATAATTAGTCAAACCTGATGTTTTTTGAATTTATGAATTTGGGGTAGATGACAAAAATATGGAGAGTTGGAAAAACATTTTTTTAATAATGCCATCTGATGGAGCTTGATCAACTAAATGTTTCAATTCAGATTTTAATGTTAGTAAAGGGTGTTTTTTAGTGCTTGGTATTTATTGTGATCAGATACTGACCATAGGACCTCTTGTATGTAGTCTTTTTTGTACCTGGGAACATGGATGTGAGCCTAAAAGAAATATGTGTGATCCCAAGATTAAAAAAAGTATTTCCAAATAGTAACTAAAATAAGTAAAGTAAAGGGATGCTAAATGATTATTTTCCAGGAAAAAGATCCTCTAGTTCTAATCTGAGCAGATCTGGTTCCTCCAGTATTTTATGAATGTGGATAATACTAGAAGTAGGAGGATCAGGGTAAGTGCTTGAACTCCTATTATTTTCTCTCTTATACAATACCAATGTTTGATCAACAGAATACTAATGAATCTATTTGAATTTTTGAATAGTAAAAATGCATTTAGTCTGTAGTCAGTGGCAACATATTGGCCCTTTTTTTATAAGAAAAACCTTGTCTTTGTTAAATACATGAGAAGAAAGATTATACATTTCAATGTTTTTTGGTTAAATCCCTTGTTATCCCTCACCTTGACTATTGCAACTTTCTCCTCAAAGGCCTAGCTCTCCATAGGCTATCCCCTCTACAGTCTATCATAAATGCTGCTGCCAGACTCATCTACCTTACCATACGCTCAGTATCTGCCACCCCTCTCTGCCAATCCCTACACTGGCTCATGATTGCCGAGCGAATTAAATTCAAAATACTAACCACAAGATACAAAGCCATTCACAACTCTGCCTCAAGTTACATCACCAATCTTGTTTCCAAATATCACCCAAACCATCCTCTCCACTCATCCCAAGACCTCCTGCTCTCAAGCCCCCTTGTCTCCTCCTTCCATACTCATCTCCAGGACTTTTCTAGAGCCTCTCCCATCCTCTGAAACTCTCTACCTCAATCTGGTCTGTTATCTCCTACTCTAGCTGCCTTCAGGAGATCCTGAAAACTCATCTCTTCAGGGAAGCCTAGCACACCTCCAACTAATCTTTTACCACTTTCATTAGCTCATTCTCCACAGTTAAACCCTTTTGTAAAACCTGCCCCACCCTATTAGATTGTAAGATCTTCTGAGCAAGGCCTTCTTAACCCTATTGTATTTTATCATATTGTAACTCTGTTGTCTCCATTTTATTTTGTAAAGCACTGCGTAAATTGTTGTAGCTATGTAAATCCTGTAATAATTATTATTTTAACATTTATTTCTAGTTTGTTTGCCTCCTCTAGTTTCTCTCTGTTTGTTTTTTCATTGTTTCTTGAGCATGCTTATTGGCTTGGAGGGTTTTTAAATAACTTCATTTCTGGTGGCTGGTGCTTTGTTTTCCTACTAGATACCCTGTGCATGAGATTGCTGTTGTTTTCATTTCTTGTTGCTGACCCAGATCACCTGACTTTGCTCCCATGTACAGCCCCTTTGACCCACAATGCCATGTTATTCTATTTACCTACCACCTGCCCAATGACGTCCCTGGGGGGGGGCAGAAGGGGCCCTGACCCCCCCAAATTATGCTGTGCCCCACCATGTGCCCCCACAATTAAATTTTTTTTTTTTTTTACAAAAATGCAATGTCTAAGAGGGAGAGCGTCCCCAGTCAGCTCCTGCGGGTGATTCATCCCCCCTCCCTCTGCTCGCTGACACTGTATAATGCAAGCTCTCACACAACCACGGCCGCCCGATCTGCTCCTTCCCCTGCATCCTCATTGGCAGGGAGAAGAGCGAGTTGCAGGAAGGACTCCACCAGGACTTTCCGGTACTGAAAAAACAGACTGACTTCTCCCATCCTTCCTACAGGAGAACCAGCCTGTAAATTCCAAGAGATGCCAGACCAGCGCTGTCAATAGCAGGGGCAGGACAGCAAGAGGAGGCTGGGGAACCCCACAGTGGCAGAACACCAGGGCCCGGAGGCAAGACAACCTTTGCAACCCTGATAGTTCTCCCACTGCTTTGGACCCTTATATTTTCTTGGTATGCTGGTGACATATATCTCTTGTTTTCTGCCACTCCGGGGGGGGGCCCAATACAGTAGGAAGGGAGCTCACTGCAGAACATGTGAAAGGGCCGTTGTGGGATCGTAGTAATTTGCCCCAGGATATATATATATATATATATTTGCATTTTATAGTTGCCCCCCTACTTTTGTCCCTTCCCCCCATGTGCCCCTCCTAAATATGAAAGCTGGAGACGCCACTGCACCTGCCTCAACCACTGCTGGACCCTGACTACTCTCTTGCCTGCCACCTACATAAATCTTCCATGCGCTTCTTCCTGTTAAGGCCAGTTATAGGTTGGGGCAGTTGCTGTTTTTTAGTACCATTGGTTATTTGTTGAGGGGGCGCACTGGGCACCTTCGCTGCCATTGTGCTATTTGCCCCATGACTCTCCCTCATGACTGAGGTTATGTAGATGACCTGAATTCTGCTCCCACTGCTGGAGAAATCCCTTATGGAAGGGCCTCATCCTCCAGAGCATCCACTTGACCAGTGGAGCTGTAGACACATGGGTTTATTTACTAAAGCTAGAGAGTACAAAATTAGTCACATTTCTGCAAAGAAACTAATCAGCTTCTAACCTCAGCTTGTTCAATTAAGCTTTGGCAATAAAACCTGGAAGCGGATTGGTTTCTATGTAGAATTGTGACTAATTTTGCACTCTCTAGCTTTAGTAAATAAACCCCATAGTGACAATAATTTTAGACACTGAAAGGCGCACAGGTGAGGAGAAGACAGGGCCAGTAATACTCTGCTCCTGATCACTGGGATCTTTCCTAGAGGCAAAGCAACGGTGCTCTTGAATGTATCGAACTGTGCCCCGAGATACACAAGAGACCGAGTGGGCTCCGGTCGGCTCTTTTGCAGATTCAGCAGCCGACTAAATTTGAGGAATATTAAAATGACCTGAGCTTGGTGCTCCAGCAGCTGCCCTCTGTCTTGGGACAGTACGAGAAGGTCATCCAGGTAACGATGCAGGCCTATGCCCACTGTTCTGATTAAGGCTATAACAGCCAACAAGACTTTGAAAACACGCAAGGCGATGTTGGAACCCTGAATGGTAGACAAGTGAACTGGAGATGGTCTTTATATGCAGTGAACCAAAGGAACCTTTAGAAGTCTTCTGCAATGGGCACATGAAAGAAAGCATCTTTAGGTCCATGGAAACTAGCCAGTTGTCTGGCTGGAACCCCTGTGAATCGTGGACAATGTCTCCATCTTGAACTTCTCATTTAATTAAATTGTTTTATGTGCTTGAGGTCTATAAACTGCCTGCATGAGCCCTTCTTCTTAATGACCATAAAGAGGGATGAGTACATGCCCTGAAATTTCTCGCATTCTGGAACTGGCACAGCAGCACCTTGTGACACCATTGACTTTAAGTAATATAAGAGTATATCCTTCTTTTCCTTGGCGTGAGGCATATCCGTGGAAACAAATCTGAGAATCTGAAATGAGGGGGCTTCTGAAGGACCATGTGTGTCCTGAAGAGACCATTTTGATTGTTCAATAGTCCGAGATTGAGGCCCAGTCTCAAAAAGACTTAGTAGCTTCCCGGCTACCCAAGGGTGAGTTTTTAGCAGGCTTCTGAATTGATAAGTAGCCTCTTCTCTAGCTATTTCTAAAATCCTGACTTGTTGTTTGCTGTGTGGGCACTCAACAGGGGGGAGGGGCCAGGACAGCTGAAGAGGGACCCAAGAAGAGGAGGATCTGGGATGCTCGGTGCAAAACCACTGCACAGAGCAGGTAAGTATAATATGTTTGTTATTTTTAACTAAAAAAACCCAGAGACTTTAGTATCACTTTAACCACTTCAGCCCCAGAAGATTTTAAGATTTTAACCCCTTCCTGACCAGAGTATTTTTTGCGATTCGGCACTGCATTGCTTTAGCTGACAATTGCGCGGTCGTGCAACGCTGTGCCCAAACGAAATTTGCGTCCTTTTTTTCCCACAAATTGAGCTTTCTGTTGGTGGTATTTTATCACCTCTGCAGTTATTATTTTTTGCATTATAAACAAAAAAAAACGCGGTCAATTTTGAAAAAACAATATTTTTTACTTTTTGCTATAATAAATATCCCCCAAAAATATATAAAAAACTAATCTATTCCACAGTTTAGGCCGACATGTATTCTTCTACATATTTTTGGTAAAAAAAATCACAATAAGTGTATATTGATTGTTTTGCACAAAAGTTATAGCGTCTACAAAAAAGGGGATAGATTTATGGCATTTTTATTTTTAATTTTTTTTTTGCTAGTAATGGCGGTGATCTGCAATTTTTATAGGGACTGCGGCATTATGGCAGACACATCGGACACTTTTGACACTATTTTTGGACCATTGTCATTTATACAGCGATCAGAGCTACAAATAGCCACTGATTACTGTATAAATGACACTGGCAGGGTAGGGGCTAAACACTAGGGGGCGAGCAAGAGGTTAAGTGTGTTCCAGGGAGGTGTTCTAACTGTGGGGGAATGGGCTTACTACAACGTGGCAGAGATCACTGCTCCAGATGACACGGGAGCAGTAGATCCCTGTCATGTTACTAGGCAGAACAGGGAAAAGGCCTTGCTTACATAGGCATCTCTCCGTTCTGCCTCTCCTCACCACAATCGCGGGCCGCCGGCGAACATCGAGATCGCGGAACCCGCGGGCACGCGCTAGGAGGCAAATTCAAAGGGACGTACAGGTACTCCCATTTGCCTGCCTGTGCCATTCTGCTGACGTATATGTGTGTGCGGCGGTTGGCAAGTGGTTAAAGGACTCCTGCACCACGCACCTCACCAAATATATAATTTGCTGGTTACCTTTTTCTCCTTGTCCAACCACCCGGGCATAGCATGGCTCACACAGAGACTTGCCCTCTGGGACCTGATTCCCAGAGGGCAAGCTACTTCCTAGGAGAAGCTGACATGGCGGTAGGTACGGTGCCTAGAGGTGGATTCAGAGCTTTTCCTGTGATGCCTAGACCTTGACGGTGACCTATGGCATCTAGATCTGGAAGAGGAATGTCGATGAGGTCTCTACCATCTCGTGCCCTGTATTATCGATCCGATCTGGAAGGACGACGAAAACAAAATAGGGTAGAAAGGAAAAAGCTAAAAACCTATAAGAGTGGCCAGGCAAGCAAGGAACGAAAAGGGCTAAACACACCCTCTCATACCTGCTATGCAAAGGGCTTGTCACAAGGGGGGTGGTGACACATCCATAGTGTGGAACTGTACAGTCAGCCAACCTACACAGGAGGTTAAGCCGTAGAGCACAATTAGGATGCACCAGGATCACAGATGAGCAGCACACAAGTGTGAGAATGCAGAGCATATACCTGTGACAATTGCAGTAAAGGGCCTGTAAGCCAGCCTTGGCTCTCGCAGCCATGATTAAAGCAATGGAAATTTGGAAGGATAAATTGCCGCAAGCTGTCTCAATATCAACTGCACTGACAGCTGTTTACATTTCCCTCCTGTAAAGATGTCACTCGGCCCACAGTGTGCATGTGCCAAGTCTCTGGGCAGGAGTAACCCATGGGCTCGGGCCGGAAGAGAGCAGCAGTTTGGAATGCCAGCCACCATGAGAGGCTGAGAGACACTAGAACCAGGGAAGAAAGGTAAAGACACACTTAAAAACATATATAGCAAGTAAAGGCGCAAATAACTGGATATCTCTATATTACCATCTTGTTAAATGGCAGAGGGTAATTTTGACTAATATAGTCCATAAAAAGTCTATAAAGTACTCATCTCATGGAAATGCTATCTTCATATAAGTGGGAGCCTACTTACACCTGGCTCTCACTAGACGTATGTTCATTGTATACTTCCATCCCACATGACTTCGGATTGATGGCATTGGAACATTTCCTATGCACAGATCCGTTGATCAACATGCGCCAAGCAGAGTTTGTTGTGAAGGCAGCAAGGTTTTGCTTGACGCACAATTATTTCTCCTTTAATGAAGAATATTACCAGCAGATACAAGGCACAGCAATGGGGGCAAACTTTGCACCATCTTATGCTAATCTTGCGATGGGCCTATGGGAAAATAATTTCATTTACAAAAATAACCCCTTTGCGGCCAATATTATATTCTTCGGGAGATATATTGATGATCTCATCATCATTTGGGACGGTGATACTGACCTAATAACCTCCTTTGTCCAACATTGCAATACCAACCCCTATGGGCTGTCATTTACATCAGCCACTGACTCAGTTACTATTGCCTTTCTTGATCTAGAACTAGGACATGACGGTTCTATCATCACTTCAAGAAATTATACTAAGCCCACAGCAGGTAATTCGTACTTACACTTTGAAAGCTGTCATCTTCCCAAATGGGTTACAAATATTCCAAAAGGGCAGTTCTGCCGTCTTCGGCAAAACTGCACTAAGGATTCAGATTATGTCGAACTAAGCGAAACCCTCAAAAGAAAGTTCTACGACAAAAAATATCCCGAACCCTTGGTAGAAGACGCCTTCAAATACTACCTGCACGGTAAACCAGCAAAACCCAAAACGAATTCACATACTTATGATGGTTCTAGTAAGTTCATAACTACTTTTCATAACAAACACAAAGGTATGGAGAAGATTTTGGAAAAACATTGGGGTATACTACACCAAGATCCCCACTTAAAAACAATACTTCCATCCCGCCCTAAGGTTATTTATCGCAGGGCTCCCAATCTAAAAAATAAGATTGCACCCAGTAAGTTTAAATCCACCTCAACAATACCACTTGTACCCACATTGATTCCCCTGGTAGGTATGTACCAATGCCGTAAGGCCTTATGTAAAACCTGTATTTTTGTCCAGCATGGACAAAAATCCTTTACCACCAAAGATAAGACCTATGTACTAAAAGAATTTTTCAACTGTTCATCCGATTTCGTCATTTATGGCCTAAGATGTCCATGTGGCCTAATGTATGTGGGCCGGACAATTAGAGCCTTAAGACGAAGATTTGGGGAACATAGAAGGCTCATAGAGGGCGGAACAGATCCCCATAGTGTTCCAAGACATTTTGCCTCAGCCCATCAAGGTTCCACGGAAGGCCTGAAGGTGTGGGTTATTGAACAGATCCCAAGGTCCCTCCCAGCGGCTGAGAGATTCAAGAGGCTCTGTGCACGCGAGACCTTTTGGATCTATACCCTTGATGTACTCGCGCCAGGTGGAATCAATGAAAGTATTGAGATTGCAACTATTCTGTAAACACATTATACACATTTTATTTTATTATACCTTTTTACATCTATTCGCCATCACTTCTCCTTCTTTTACAAGTAAACAAATGAGCTGTCTTAATGACAAATATATACTGACCCCCAAAGGTCAAATGGGTTTATGGCCCTATATGTTTTTTGCCTTAAAACATATATTTTAATATTTTAATACTTAATCTAATTTCCTTATACTATTATATCTTCATTTATAATTATTATTTTATTTCTATTTTACTATTTGTATTTATTTTAATCGTATGAGCCACATATATGCACAAGGGCCATGTAGTAGAGAATTTTTTATGTGTGCGTATGCTTATGACCAGATGCATATCTGTGCACATATATGTATACGTACTTAGATGTATCACAGTTCTGATTACTATATTAAGGTTCAACTTTTATACCACCAAATAACTCCTCAACTCAATCATTCTATTTAACTATCAATTTTTTGGGTCATCCATTAGTTCCCAATGACCGTGATAAATCGCTGGTCTCACGCTTTGTTCTCATTTATTCCCCTCACACATTATATTACATTCCCATATCACTATTTTACAACTTCTAATTATCACCATTTTGATTGTGCTTTTATAATTACTCTGACGTGTCCCCTCTTATACTTCTGTTATTTGCCCTTTCAATCAGGCATAATTCTCATATATACACATATATTTATTGATTATCTGTTATTGTTTATTTATATTAATTTTCTTTATTATTATTATTTTTATTATTATTAATATTATTTTTTTTTTATTTTTATTCTTATCTTTATTTTTATTTTTATTTTATTTTATTTATTTTTATTTTTATTTATTTTTATTTTTATATCTTATTTCTATTTTCTTTATCATTTACTGAGACCAATTTTTGATATGCACCTTTTTACCTGCCCCTCTCTTATTCCTTCCGTCTCCCATCTCGCCCCTCTCCCCCCCCCTTTTCTCCTCCTTCTAGTCCACTCACTCCCGCCCCCATCCTCTTTTTAAACCATCCCCACGATTCACTTGTAGCTTGATGAAGGAGCGTGGCTACCGTGACATCGTAGCCCGTACGCTCGTGAAACGCGTCGCATTCCGGTGACGTCACAGCCCCGCGCCTGCTTTCCACCAGCGTTCCAGGCCTCGCTTTGGAGTACCTCATCACCGCGGCCGGCTCCAGCGGTGTCTCAAGCACAGCCGTACGCACAGCAGGAGACAGCGATGCAGTGACAGAACTGATGGACTCCCCTCCTCCAGGAAATCAACCATACTATATGCTTTATTTTAATCTACTAAATGTGAGTGTTTTTGTACAGTGTTCTTATTAAATTCAGCTTACATACTGCACTTAGAGGCGCCTCTTTTCCTTGTTTTTTCCCACTTAAAAACATATAAAGCTGCCATGGAGCCACAACAAAGATAGGCGGCACTCACGCGACCCTGGGCCTGGAAAGGGGAGACAGCTACAGGATCCATCCCGGACAATCCATGGCCACCCGCTGATAACAGGGCAACTCGGCCAGCTGCACGTCACCTTCCAATGGCAGGGCTCTAGATCTTCGGTGGCAATGAAGACTTGCGTGTCCACAATGGAAAGGGGAGACAGCTGCAGGATCCATCCCGGGCAGTTCACGGCCACCCAGTGATAGCAGGGCAACTCGGCCAGCCGCACATCGCCTGCAGTTGGCATGGCCTAGATCTTTGAACAAACAGCTAATTTAAAAGGTAAATGTAGTGCTACCCCTGTAGGGGCTGCTGGTGTATGTGGTTTGTCTCCCACCCGGCACAGCCAGGTACACAAATTTCCAGACACACAGAGTCAAGAAGCATTCCTTGCACTTTTTTTTGTTTTGTTTTATTAGGGGAATAGAACTTGGATGGGGAAAGGGTTCATATGGGATGCCCACTTGATTGAATAAACTTGGTAAGGGACTTAACTATCTAGACTCCGGTATGTACAATCTCTTCTCCTCATCCTCCAGCACATACACTTGCTTGCAGACTATCACTCCCAGGACCAGCTAGCACAGGTTTCAGGCCCAGCACAGTCTCAGTTTGGTCTTATGGAATGCCCTTTTCAGGCAGGGACTGCAGGCCCCTATAGTGTAGAAAAATGGAAGTCTTTGGTGCTAGCTGTCCTATCTGTGGCTACTGCTCCCAGTACCACCTTTTCAGGCACTGCCAGCCCTCCTGGCTGCAGCTTCCCCTTTCCACTGCCCATGCCACCACAGTCCTCCTGACTGGCTTTGCACCCATCCCAGACTGCTCCATCCTATTCCTCTCAGGCATGCCTCCCAGGACTCCTGACTGTGTGTCACTCACCAGCTCTCTTGGCTGTTCCTGTTCCTCTTGGAGACTTGCCTGGCAGTGTTCTTCTGCTGTCCTTTCCTTGCTCTCAGTGCCTCCTGACCAGGACGCCTCCATGGTTTTGGGAAGGTCCCGTCTCACCCAAGCTCAGGCCCAAGGTCACCCCCCCAGGGGCGGACTGACCATTGAGCCACTCGGGCACTGCCCGAGGGCCCTGGGCCACTAGGGGGCCCCATCAGGGTTGCCAGCCTCAGTAAAACCAGGAACAGTATGTATAAATCTGTGTTTTTTTTACATCTGTCTGTGTATACTGTGTGTACATGTATGTGTATACTGTGTGATTGTATACTGTGTGTGTGTGTACTGTGTGGCCCCATAATGTCTGATTGCCTGGGGGCCCCATAATCTCCTATTGCCCGGGGGCCCCATGAGTTATTAGTCCGCCCCTGCCCCCCCCCCCCCAGACTGGGGAGCTCCCTGCAAGGCCAAGAAAGCCTAACACTTCATCTCCAACTTCCACCCGAACTCCCCACCCCAGCTGCGCTGTACCAGAGTATTTGAGAGGGGTCTGCCCCCTGTCAACCCAAGTTGGGGATTGGTCAGGGCCCACAGAACACTTCAGGTAGCTCCACCTTACTTCCCCTTCCATCTTTCTAGAAGGTTCCAGTACATTCTAAAAATAGTGGGGGGGGGGGGGGGGGGGTCTCAGTGAGCCTGCCTGTGAGGCATCCAGCTCTCCCTGGATTTCTGCCCAACCCAGGAAAAAAAAAACAGACAAGCTTGGCCGCCGGCCAAGCCTGCATACATTTTCTTACACTCAAACACCAAAACATATCTTCAATTCTAGCACTAGAGGGTGCTACATAAGGAAGTAACTTCCAACCAACAGGTCCTATGAGGAGGACAAAAAGGGAATGTGGCCAGACAGCAGGTGGTGTTATTGGGTCAGTTCTCCAGCACTCCTCCAGTTACTGACTTATGTGCTGTGAAGTCTGTAATTTGATCTCCTGCTATTCAGGCCACACCCAGCTGGATGAGTCAGAGGGAGGACATGCCCACCTCCCTGCCTCTACTTCATACAGCTTTGTGTGGTGGATCATTGAGAGAGAGTCAACCAAAAAGTCAGCAGCTGCTGTTGGTCTGTCTGATAGGAAAGCCCCTGGCAAGGCACCCCCCCCCCCCCCCACTCTCATATTTATGGGAGTGGGGTCCTATGGGATAGGAGAGGAGGCATACATATGTTGCCATGGAGTCTGTCAGGAAATAACTTTTTAAAATGACAACTTTGTGAGAAAAAAAAAAATCGTATTTTCGTTTTACTAAATACCCTGCACTGTCTACGTTCTAAAATGTGGTAATTTGGGGGGGAGGGGGGTCTTTGTACTGTCCTGGTATTTTAGGGCCTCAAGAAATTAAATACTTCAGGATTAATCAATTTTTAAATATATATCACATAGTTTGTAGACTCCATAACTTTAACGCAAACTAAATAATATACACTGATGTGAGTCATTTTTACCAAAGAAATGTAGCAGAATATGTTTTAGTCTAAATTTACAAAGAAAGATTTTTTTATTTGCAAAATTTTAAAACAGAAACTTAGAAAAATGTGTGTTTTTTCAATATATTGATATCTTTTCATTTATATAGCAAAGAATAAAAAAAATCGAAAAAAACAGTAGTGATTTAATACCACCAAAAAAAGCTCTATCTGTCTCAAAAAAATGGCAAAAATGTATTTGGTTACAGCGTTGCATTCCTGAGTAATTGTAATCCTTTATTACACGTTAATCTAACTAATCCTATTAGTTTAGTACGTACAAGTCACAGTTCTAACTCGTCTGGTGTAGGAGGATGTGACTCACACAACTGCCGAAGAGACTTTCAGTTTCATTTCTCTCTTCTTGTACAAAGGTTTTTATTGAACATAAAGATTAGGGTTGTCCCGATACCGATACTAGTATCGGTATCGGCACCGATACCGAGCATTTGCCCAAGTACTTGTACTCTGGCAAATGCTCCCGATGCTTCACCCGATACCTAGAGGACAGCTGTGATCGGTGTGTGGGGGAGTTACAAGATTCTCCCCCAGCGGCTTTCAGCAGCTTTAGTGACATACAGCGGTGATCGCTCACCGCTGTATGTCACTGCATCCTCCTCCATGCCCCCTCCTTTCCTCTGTCCCCCTCCGCTGTCCCCCTCTGTTCCTCTCTCCTTCCCTGTGTCTCTCCGCTGTCCCCTCCGTTCCTCTCTCCTTCCCTGTGTCTCTTCGCTGTCCCCTCCGTTCTGCTGTGTCTCTCCGCTGTCCCCCTCCGTTCCTCTCTCCTTCCCTGTGTCTCTCTGCTGTCCCCTCTGTTCTGCTGTGTCTGTCCGCTGTCCCCCTCCGTTCCTCTTTCCTTCCCTGTGCCTCTCCGCTGTCCCCTCCGTTCCCCTCTCCTTCTCTGTCCCCTCCGTTCTGCTGTCTCTCTCCACTGTGTGAATGGACAGAGTCAGCTGACTCTGTCCATTCACATAACTGAAACATTGTAATCTCTTGTGATTACGATGTGTCAGTTTATGAATGGAGAGGAGCCGCTGTCTTCTCTCCATTCATTCTCAGTGCAGCTGAGGCTGCAGAGAAAGGGACTGGGGAATCTCTATCCTCTGTCTCTTTCTCTGTCTCAAGGGGGAGATATCAGAGGTCTGTTAAGACCCCTGATATCTCACCAAAGCCCCCCAACAGGGCTGATTAAAAAAAAAAACAAAAAAAAACAAAAAAACATATAAAGAATAAAAAAAATATTATTGTAAAAAATAAAAATTGTAAAAAAAAAACAAAAAACACAAACACATACACCGTTCACCCCCCCCCCCCCAAAAAAAAAAAAAAATAAAGAAAACACTGTTAAAAAAAAAAACAAAAAAAAAACACTGTCACGTGACATTAAAAAAAAAGTATCGGTAATCGGTATCGGCGATTACTTGAAAAAAAGTATCGGTACTTGTACTCGGTCCTAAAAAAGTGGTATCGGGACAACCCTAATAAAGATCAACAGAAAAAATACAGAAAAAAACAGTGGTGAACATACCATGTAAACACGTCTGCGTTAAAATTGCAGATGCATAGCAAATAGAACATTTCTAGACATAACAAATCCTACACCGTCCTGATGTTCAGGAGAAGTTGCATATGGTCTGTGGATATTATGGATATACTAATCTGCTAGATATTGGCAAGATGTATTTAAATTTATAAAGCCTAGTGCAGACTGAGTTGACTTTAAATGTTAGACAACATAATAAGAAAGAGACCATATGGAGCTAGGTATCACATTATCATGTCCTTAAAGCGGTCGTTCAGCATACGACCAACCTAACAGAGGTTGGGTTGTAGATCAAAAGAAGTTGCGAAAAGGAAGAAAAAAAAAGATAAGAAAAAGGATGTAGAAGAGAAAAGGCCAAGAAAAGAGGAAAAAGAATAGTGTAAAAGAGGAAAAAAAGGCGGGAGGTGGAGGTGGGGTCCCCGGGGTGGGGAGAGTGGAGGTATCTCAGAGTGAGAGCAGCGCAGGATCAAATCTAGAAGGGTGGACGTGAGACACCCAGGGTCGCCATGTCCGGAGGAACTTGTCATGTGTGTCTGATAGCACAGCTGTCAACTTTTCATTAATCATAATATCGTTTACACAATTTTTTACTGCTTCAAAGCTGAGAACTGGGGTTTTCCAGGCCTTTGCTATGGTCAATTTGGTTGCAGTAAAAACATGCGACGCCAGTTGGCGTTCTGGTTTTAATAGTTCTGTGATTGGTTTCCCTAGGAGGGCTTCATAGGGATCCCTTCTTATATTTGTATTAAAAAGGTTACGAAGGAGTGCATAGATTCTATTCCACAGTCTGCATACTTTGGGGCATTTCCACCAGATGTGTGCCATTGTTCCTTCCTGGGCACACCCACGGAAGCATAAGGGGGAGTAGGATGGAATAAAGCTCGCAAGTCTAGCTGGAGTGTAATACCAGTGATATAGTATTTTGTAAGCGTTTTCTAGGAATAGTACATTCTTGGAGCATTTAGATAGAGATGCAGTCATGACCTGCCAATCCTCTGGGTCCAATTTTTTCCCCAACTCTGCCTCCCACTGGAGATGGTATGGTCTCAGGGGTAGTTTCTTTGAGCCTATTATGGCTGCATATATTAAAGAGATCAAACCCGAGGATTGAGGTTGTGATCTACATAAACTTTTGAAAGGGGTCAATGTATAGGGGGTTGGTTGAGATTTAATGAGTTGTTGTAGAAAGTGTCGGATCTGCATATAGCTGTAGTGTTCCCTAAGAGGGATATCGTGGAAGGATCATAATGCCGTGAATGAGATAATCCTGGTAGGGGTAAACATGGAGTGGATATCTACAAAACCATTCTCGGACCATCATGCGAATTGTGTCGGGTTATCACAACCAGGTGGAAATAGCGGGCAGTGAAGAAGGTGGAGTAGAGGGAGATGCGAGGAGATCAGGTTCGCTGAATATTTAATCGAGTCCCACAGTTTAAGTGAGTGAGCCAGACATGGGCCTATGTTGGTTGGGCGGTGGGCCTTGGGGAGCCAGGGAAGAGAGGCCAGTGGTATCGGATGAGAATCCACCAGATCAATGACGGCCCACAACGGCATCTGCTGTTTCTCATGGAGACGTGATAGCGGGGCGATAGCTGCCGCTGTGTAATAAGCCTGCAGATTGGGGACCGAGAGGCCGCCATTGATCCTGCGGGCGTACAACACCCGTTTGTTAATTCTGGGTCTCGTAGAACCCCATATAAATTGCATAATTTTACGTTGTTGGATGCACATAATATGGGGCGGAACATGGATCGGTAGAACCCTGAAATAATAGAGCAGTTTTGGGAGATAGGTCATTCGGATAGTTGCATTCCTTCCGAACCAGGACAATGGGAGGGCAGACCAAGAGTTAAGCATGGCTGCCAATTTCCCGAAAAGCAAGGGGAAATTGGCCTGGTAGAGGCCTGAGTAACTCGGGGTAAGTCTGATCCCCAAATAGGGTAGGGAGGTCAACCATTGAAAGGAAAATGTAGATTTTAAATGTTCTAAGTCATGGGACGCTAGATTAATCGACATTGCTTTAGACTTAGAGGGGTTGACAGCTAGACCTGAAATCGAAGCAAAGGTGTTTAAGAGGGACAGCAGATTAGGTAAAGTGATTCTAGGCTTGGTAATAGTGAGCAGAATATCATCCGCAAACAGGGACAGTTTATGAGAAGAGCTCGCTATTTCTACCCCTTCTATATCCGGGAGAGATCGGATAGCCTCCGCCAGAGGTTCCAGTGCCAAAATAAATAGAAGTGGGGAGAGTGGGCAACCCTGGCGTGTCCCTCTTTGAATAGGAAAGGTAGGTGACTCAAATCCATAATATTTCACTTTGGCCTGGGGTGTGTCGTAAATAGTTGAAACCCATTTCATAAAGGACGCACCGAACCCATAGTGATTCAATACCTGTATAAGATAGGGCCAGGACAGGGTATCAAAGGCTTTAGTAATGTCCAAAGACAAAAACATGGTCTCTAGAGATCTATTGTGTACGATGTGTTGTATTTGTAGGAGACGTCAGGTAGCATCACCGGCCTGCCTCCTTGGGACAAAGCCCACTTGGTCTTTTTTTATTAGTCGTGGGAGAAAGGAATTGAGGCGATTGGCCATGATTTTTGTCAAGATTTTCATGTCTATATTAATCAGAGAGATCGGTCTGAAGTTAGCCCAGGAGGAGTGATCTTTATCAGGTTTGGGGATCATTACTATGTTGGCAGTTAATAGGCTTGGTGTGAAGGAATGACCATCTTTAACTGAGTTATACATTTTTGTGAGGTGGGGAGCAACAATGTCAGCAAGTTTCCGATAATAGAGAGCTGAGAAACCATCAGGGCCCGGCCGTTTACCTACTTTCAGTTCTTTAATACAATGGAGGACTTCAGAGACTTGGATGTCTCGGTCCATGAGTGAAGTGTGGGCCTCAGATAGGGAGGGTAAGGAAAGGTTTATCAAAAAATCATTGAGGGGTTGGGGGGGGGGATGATCGGTAGTTGAGTAAAGTTTAGTGAGACGATGTCTGAATTCATCCAGAACTCGTTGTGGGTTTCCCGTAAGGATATTGTGACGGGTGCGCAGAGTAATAGGGGTGAATTTCGGAATGAAAGTGCGTAATCTATTTGACAACATTGCATTGGGTTTATTGGCCTTGGCATACCATTTTTGTCTAGCCCAGCGTAGGGTGCGCTCTGCTTCATCTGTCAGACACAGATCCAGATCTGTGCGGACCTTGTCTAGAAGCCTACGATTATCCGGGGTAGGAAATTGTTTGAAGGTCTCTGACAAGGTCTCCAATTGATGTTCTAACGCGCGGCGAGTTTGCGCCCATTCCCGTTTACGTCGGGATGCTATCCTGATAACGTGGCCCCCGGAGGACCGCTTTGTAAGCCTCCCAGAGTGTGACCGGGGAGGAGACCGACCCAACATTAAATTTGAAATATTCCTTAGAAGTGTCGTGGATATCTTTAAGAATTTCTTTGAAAGAGAGGAGAGAATCATTCGTGATCCAGGGGGAATGCTGGGGTTTATTTAATATAGAGTGGAGCACTGTCACTATTGGGTCATGGTCTGTCCACGGGGCGGCGAGGATAGAGCATGAGTCTATCAGTGAAAGGTGTTTACTTAGTACAAACATGTGGTCTATTCTAGAGTGAGAGTGATGGGGATGTGAATAATGAGTATAGTCTCTACCCAGAGGATGCAATTCCCTCCACACGTCTACCAGGTCATGAGATTGTAGGGAGTGTTTAAATGCTTTGGCGGCAGGAGAAGGGGGCTTATGATCCGATGGATAGTGGTCAATAGAAGGATTCAATGACACATTAGAGTCTCCCACTAAAAGGAGGGTACCCTTCTGGTGCGATTTCAGGAGGGAGCAGATATGTGTCAAGAAGGGTCCTGGGTTTTTATTCGGGGCATAGTAAGACATTATGGTTACATCATTGTCTTGAATGGTGCCCTGCACTATTAGGTATCTACCATTTGGGTCAGCAATCTGTTTACTGCAAATAAATGGAACGGATTTGCGTATGGCAATCAGGACTCCTCTTTGTTTGGTAGGACTATTGGCCAAGAAGACCTGGGGGTAATTTGCCGCAAAATATTTAGGGGAGGATGAGGAAGAGAAATGCGTTTCCTGTAGGCACGCGATGTCTATCTGTTGTTGTTTGAGGTATTTAAATATCTTGACCCTTTTTTGAGGAGAGTTCATGCCCTGAACATTCAGGGATAACCAGTGGAGGGTCATGGGATCAAGGGTGTGCTGCTATGAAATATTTCAGTCGTGCACCCCGGGGACCAGATGGGAAAGGTGAGAGAACAAGGGGGAAAGAAGGCAGAGAAAGACAAGAGAGAGAAGAGGAAGGCATGTGGTATAAATTTTCCATAATGAGATTGGGATAGAATATACAATGAAAACCTAGTTGCATCAGCGTGTGGACTCTGTGGTCCACAGTGGTGTGGGTCGTTGGCCATGACTACTGTCATAGCCAAGTGCCTACTCATGGAGGGAGCAGTGGTCCGCTGGAACCACCTGCCGGTTTACTTAAAAGTACTTGTGAATTAAACAGTATGTTAGCACAGAGATCAATAAAAAAACAAAAGAAAAAGAAAAAGAAACAGCTGGTAACAGTATAATCGTCAAGAACCAATTTAAGCCTTTCCGTTATCAATGTGTAAGAGAGACTAGGCAAAATAATTCTGCCATAACAACAACAAGGTACAAGCGCCCAATACTCCCAGACCCCCGGAGACAACGGTCAAAGACACGCCATCGCCGGGCGATCAAACAGGCCCACCCGACCGGTTCCCATCCACGGGCCCCCCAAACCACCGAATGTGGATGAGGAGCCCGTGGGCAGGGATACAGAACCCAGCCGCCCCGACCAACCATTAGAAGATATGTCTTGCAGGGGTGAATTACCCCCTGGTGATGTACCAGTCCCGGAATCATTTCTTTCTTCTAGTCAGCGATGGCATCTGTTGATCTGAGAGCCGAGCTGAAATGTTCCGTCTGCCTGAATATTTATATAGATCCTGTAATGCTGAGATGTGAACACAACTTTTGCCAGGTCTGTATTGGTCGTGTGCTGGATACACAGGACGGGTCTGGAAGTTATTTCTGTCCTGAATGCCGAGAGAAGTTTCGGTATCGGCCTGCACTGCAGAGGAACTTAACACTGTGTAACATAGTGGAGAATTTCCTGTCTGCTCAGCCAGATCAGGAGTCCGGGGTCTTCTGTACTTACTGTGTGGACTATTCTGTACCTGCTGTTAGATCCTGTCTGCACTGTGAGGATTCTCTGTGTGATAAACACCTGAGAGTCCACAAAAAGACCCCAGAACATATCTTATGTGACCCCACCTTGTCCATGGAGAGCAGGAAATGCTCCATCCATAAGAAGATCCTGGAGTATTACTGCACTGAGGATGATACCTGTATCTGTGTGTCCTGTACTTTGGCTGGAGAACATCAAGGACACCAGGTGAAGATGTTGGATAAGGCTTCTGAGAAGAAGAAGGAGACACTGAGGAACATTCATCAGAAACTTATGACAAAGAAAACTAACATGGAGGAAAGAGTCCAGAGTCTGAAAGAGCACAAAAGGAAAGTAGAAGTAAAAGCAGCTGGTGACACCAAGAGAGTCACTGCCCTGTTTAGTGATCTCAGGAGACGTCTGGAAGACCTGGAGAGGAGAGTCCTGAGGGAGATGTCCGAGCAAGTAGAGCGGATCTCCATCTCCATCCGGGATCTGGAAATAAAGAAGGAGGAGCTGTCCAGGAAGATGCGTCACATTGAGGAGCTGTGTAACATGACGGATCCACTGACTGTCTTACAAGAATCAGACACAGGTGACTTGTGTGATACTGAGGATGGAGATAATGAGGACAGAGAGAGACATGAGAAACTCCTCCATGATGGAGGGGGTCTGGATGTGGCCGGGGTCTTACACATAGATTTATATGCTATAATAACAGGGGTAAATGTATACTTTTATCTACAGGAAGCTGCAGACATATTACTGGATGTAAAAACAGCTAATAATAAATTACACATCTCAGCTGACAGGAAAACTGTCTCCAAGTCAGATATATCCCAGAATCGTCCAGAAACACCAGAGAGATTTCAGGATTGGCCTCAGGTGTTGAGCAGTCAGAGTTTCTCCTCAGGGAGACATTACTGGGAAGTGGATGTCAGGGGATCAAATGAATGGATAGTTGGGATGTGTTACCCCAGTATAGACAGGAGAGGAGGATTGCAGTCACAGATTGGAAGGAATAACAAGTCCTGGGGTTAGGTCAAGATTAGTAATCAGTATTGGTTGATACATGACAATAATAAACTCCCCTTACCCACCAATATCTCCAGTAACAGAGTCAGGATATATCTGGATTATGAGGCCGGGCGGATCTCTTTTTTTTATCTGTGTGACCCGATACTACACCATACCTTGATGATCACCTTTACTGAGCCCCTCCATGCTGGGATATGGGTAGGGGAAGGTTGTGTAAAGATCTGTGGGGGGAATCGAGAGATGTGAGAACTCGGTCCAGAGACTGGTGACAACACAGAGAGGGGGGAGGGGAGGGTTGGGTTATATGAAAGATCAGTTAAAAAAAATCTCTCCCTCCCTGACAGATCACTGCGATTGGCTGGAAAAACTAACCAGCTACTGGATTTATTGCTATTGGACAGTAACTAAAACAAGAGATTGTGATCTATCTATCTATCTATCTATATCTATCTATCTATCTATCTATCTATCTATCTATCTATCTATCTATCTATCTATCTATCTATCTATCTATCTATCTATCTATCTATCTATCTATCTATCTATCTATCTATCTATCTATCTGTCTATCTATCTGTCTATCTATCTATCTATCTATCTGGAATTAGTTTTCCCCTAATTTTCCAAGTGACACTGGGAACCTTTCCTCCTTCCCCTCCCCCACCCTCTGCCCCTCCTCCGCATGTGGTCACTCTGTCTTGGTTGGCAGCAATGATCAGATTCGGAGGATGTAGTGCGGTCACTGTGATGGGATAGGATGTGGTCACCTCTCCTCTTTTTCCTCCTTCTATTCCATGTACACTGAGGAGTGGTGTCATTGTTGGCGTCAATGTTGGTATTGGCAGCACTGAGATGGATGTTGCTGTGCAGCATGTTCTACGGTCTCATGTGCTCTATACAGGCGCTTCTCATAAAATTAGAATATCATCAAAAAGTTGATTTATTTCAGTAATTCAATTTAAATCGTGAATATCATATATTTTATATAGATTCGTTACACGCAGAGTGATATATTTCAAGCATTTCTTTCTTTTAATGATTATGGCTTACAGCTAGTGACAACCCACAATTCAGTATCTCAGAAAATTAGAACATTACATAAGACCAATAAAAAAAATAAAAAAAAGGATTTTTAATACAGAAATGTTGGCTTAGTGAAAAGTATGTCCATGTACAGTATAGTATCAATACTTGGCCAATCAAGCACAGTGATGCCATCATCATTAAACAAGGTATTGGTAGTTTTGGCAGTGTGGGCAGGTGTCAAGTCCTGCTGGAAAATGAAATCAGCATCTCCATAAAGCTGGTCAGCAGAGGGAAGCATGAAGTGCTCTAGAATTTCCTGGTAGAGGGCTGCACTGACTTTAGACTTGATAAAACACAATGGAACAACATCAGCAGGTGATATGGCTCCCCAAATCGTCACTGACTGTGGAAACTTTACACTGGACCTCATGCAACTTGTATTCTGTGTCTCTCCACTCCTCCTCCATACTCTGGGACCTTGATTTTCAAATCAAATGCTAATTTTTTCATAATCAGTCATTTGGGGAGACATGTCATCTGCTTGTGTTGGTCCGCTGTGTTTTATCAAGTCAGCGCAGTCCTCTACCAGGAAATTCTAGAGCCCTTCATAATTCTCTCTGCTGATCAGCTCTATGGAGATGCTGATTTCCTTTTCTAACAGGACTTGGCACCTGCCCACACTGCCAAAACTACCAATACCTGGTTTAATGATCATGTTATGATACCAGACCCAACAATGCAGATGAGCTGAAAACCACTTTTAAAGAAACCTGGGCTTCCGTAACACCTCAGCAGTGCCACAGACCGATCGCCTCAATGCAGGCTCCATCACACAACAAGTGGAGGAGGGGAGAGGGTCAGCAGCCTTTTCTGCAGAGGGCTGAAGGGTGACAATAGAGCAGGTTGGGGGCAGAGGAAAAGGAGGGGTATAACCCGGTGTGTGTGTGTGTGTGCAGAGCAGCATAGAGCTCTTACCTTCCCCAGGATGTACAGGACATAAAAAGGAGACACATACTGCTAATATATCATCACACACTAACCTGTCTGCATCCTACACAATTGTACTATAGGAGACATGTAGGAAGGAAGTATAGCAGAAAACCTTGGGAACGACTTATTCAATACAATACCAGTTCCCTGGCTGTCATGCTGATCCAATGGCTTCCATACTCTCTAGGTAACTGACCCAGAACAAGTATTCAGATTGGTGGTTTTGAATGAACTTGGATTTCTTCATCTGCATGATTGTTCCATGTCAATGTCTCAAAGTACTGAGACAATCCCAGAGACAGCCAGGCAAACAGCATTTTCAGAAGGGGTCCAGCATTGTCTTCTCCATAGTCCCCACAGTACAGGTTTCCGTTAAAGTCTCAGCATGGGAATCTCTCGCTGCTTTTTTTTAATTTTCATTTTACTGAAATACAAAATGCATAAAAAAATAATAATAATGTGTTTAGGTCAACTTTATAAAAAAAATGTTTTGGGAATATTTACTCATTTATAAGAAAACTTTTGTGTCACTTATTTTTATAACTTGTATATATACTGGTAAAATTATTTCCATTGATGACAGGGCACTTCCATGATATGTGTCACTGGAAATTTTGGGCTTCCCTATCAGACAGACCAGCTGACTTTTGGGTTGTCTCTCTCTCATTGATCCTCCACACAAAGATGTATGAAGTAGAGGCGGGACCCTTAATGCATATGGAAATATGACGCAATTGGAGTTTTTTATACACATGATTAGGTAGGTATCACAATAATATTACAAATGGCGTAACATAGGCAGGCTAAATTCTAATCAGGACTTGAAAGAATGAAAACATGATTAGTGCCGTGTGCACAATGAGTGTGCAATACATAGGCAAAACATATAAAATAGAATACATAATTTATACATTTCCTTTACATCCCTCCTGAACCATACCTGGCCACATGGGGGAAGGGGTGCCTTGCCAGGGGCTTTCCTATCAGACAGACCGACAGCAGCTGCTGACTTTTTGGTTGTCTCTCTCTCATTGATCCACCACACAAAGCTGTATGAAGTAGAGGTGGGGAGGTGGGCATGTCCTTCCTCTGACTCATCCAGCTGGGTGTGGCCTGAATAGCAGGAGATCAAATTACAGACTTCACAGCACATGAGTCAGTAAATGGAGGAGTGCTGGAGAACTGACCTAATAGCACCACCTGCTGTCTGCACTTGGGATATGTGAAATATTCACAAGCAATATTTTATATGTACCTGGGATAAATATGTTTTACATTTTCTAATTAGACATGAAGATAATAATTATGTAATGAAGAGGTTCAGCAACTGAATATATCCAGCAACTCCAAGGGAGTGACAACCACACCTCTATTATCTACAATTAAGATCCATTTGGAAGCAAACCCGTCAGAGGGAGGAGTTTGTGCAGATGGTGATGTATTAATAAAGTTGATTATCAGACCGGATATCTGAGTGTGGATACTGCTTTCTTAGAATTGGTGAATATTCAACTTGGATGAGCCCACCATATCCCCAGTCCTGATTTCATGATTTAAGGAAATTACAATAGTTTATGGTTTTATAATAAAAGATTTGGAAACTTTTTTCTATTTGATTAGTGTATTTGTTTTCATTTGTATTTATTTATTTATTACAGGAACTTATATAGCGCTGTCAAATTACGCAGCGCTTTACATATATATTGTACAACCACATCAGTCCCTACCCTCAAGGAGCTTACAATATAAGCTATAAAACCTTTATTTTTAAAATATGTAAAGGGAGCATCCATGACACTCAGTCTATAAAGCATGCTGGGTTATTTTGGGTCTACATACTGGACAAATAGCCTGACTAGGCCCAGCTTGCCATCCAAGTGCTGTCATGTCCATCCTCCGGTGTCCTTTCTAAGAGAGAGCATGGCATGCTCACATTGTAACAAGGATGTAGAGATTGATGTTGATAATAAATTGGGTTGAAGAAGTGGAAACCTTCAGTCACTTCCCCCTATTACCAATGAATAGATTGCCACCTCTGCCAACACTTACATCACCGACACAGACTGTTCTACAACCTGCTGCTACCATTGTGTCATCCTGATACCATATACAGTATCCCACAAAAGTGAGTACACCCCTCACATTTTTGTAAATATTTTATTCTATCTTTTCATGTGACAACACTGAAGAGATGACACTTCACTTTATCTACAATGTAAAGTAGTGAGTGTACAGCTTGTATAACAGTGTAAATTTGCTGTCCCCTCAAAATAAATCAACACACAGCCATTAATGTCTAAACCACTGGCAACAAAAGCGAGTACACCCCTAAGTGAAAATGTTCAAATTGGACCCAATTAGCCATTTTCCCTCCCCGGTGTCATGTGACTTGTTAGTGTTACAAGGTCTCAGGTGTGAATGGGGAGCAGGTGTGTTAAATTTGGTGTTATCGCTCTCACTCTCTCATACTGGTCACTGGAAGTTCAGCATGGTTCCTCATGGAAAAGAACGTCCTGAGGATCTGAAAAAAAGAATTGTTGGTCTACATAAAGGTGGCCTAGGCAATAAGAAGATTGCCAAGACCCTGAAACTGAGCTGCAGCATGGTGGCCAAGATCATACAGCGGTTTACCAGGACAGGTTCCACTCAGAACAGGCCTCGCCATGGTCAACCAAAGAAGTTGAGTACACGTGCTCAGCATCATATCCAGAGGTTGTCTTTGGGAAATAGATGTATGAGTGCTGCCAGCATTGCTGCAGAGGTTGAAGGGGTGGGGGGTCAGCCTGTCAGTGCTTAGACCATACGCTGCACACTGCATCAAATTGGTCTGCATTGCTGTCGTCCCAGAAGGAAGCCTCTTCTAAAGATGATGCACAAAAAGCCTGCAAACAGTTTGCTGAAGACAAGCAGACTAAGGACATGGATTACTGGAACCATGTCCTGTGGTCTGATGAGACCAAGATAAACTTATTTGGTTCAGATGGTGTTAAGCGTGTGTGGCGGCAACCAGGTGAGGAGTACAAAGACAAGTGTATCTTGCCTACAGTCAAGCATGGTGGTGGGAGTGTCATGGTCTGGGGCTGCATGAGTGGTGCCGGTGTCTTGCCGAGAAAGTTCCCTCGGCAGATAAGGACCCCCCTGTACTGCGCAAGCGCTGCGCTTGCGCAGTACGAATGACTAGGAGCCGCCGAAAATAGCCGAAGAAGAAAAAACTTCAATCAGCTGTACACGGCGCCTGCGCCCTGGGTCCAGGTTCAAGCCCCACCATCCAAGTGGACCTAGAGGGAGAATAAAAAAGTGCCGAGCGCAGCGAGGCCGTGCCCAAAGCGTGGCGAGCGAAGCGAGCCCGCGAGGGGCCCTCTTATAGGCGCCGTGTACAGCTCATTTCTCTATTTCACTTCGGCTATTTCCGCCGAGAGGAACTTTCTTGGCAGAACACCGGCAATGGGGAGCTATAGTTCATTGAGGGAACCATGAATGCCAACATGTACTGTGACATACTGGAGCAGAGCATGATGCCCTCCCTTCAAAGACTGGGCCGCAGGGCAGTATTTCAACATGAGAGAAGTTGGCACGGCGCTGCGCTAATCACAGGCAGTGAGACATTTCCCGATCTCTGCAGCCGCACTTCGGAAAAATGTCTTACTGCCTCAGCGCCGTGCCGACTTCCTGGCGGGCTCTGCACGTGGAGTGTGCGAACATGCCCGAGCTCATCCTTAATGGTGACATAATACCATCATGCAGTTGCTGCAGATTTGTTGGCTGCACATTTATGATGCCAATTTCCCGTTCTACCACATCCCAAAGGTGCTCTTTTGGATGAGATGTGGTGAGTGTGTAGGCCATTGGAGGCCATTGGAGTACAGGGACCTCATTGTCCAGTGGTGAGATGATTGGAGCTTTGTGACAAGGTCTCTAACATCCACCAGCTCTGTGATGTCGTCATAGAGGAGTGGAAGAGGACTCCAGAGGCAACCTGTGAAGCTCTGATGAACTCCATGCCCAAGAGGGTTAAGACAGTGCTAGAAAATAATGGTGGCCACACAAAATATTGACACTTTGGGCCCAATTTGGACATTTTTACTTAGGGGTGTACTCACTTTTGTTGCCAGCGGTTTAGACGTTAATGGCTGTGTGTTGAGTTATTTCAGGGGACAGCAAATTTACACTGTTATACAAGCTGTACACTCACTACTTTACATTGTAGCAAAGTGTCATTTCTTCAGTGTTGTCACATGAAAAGAATAAAATATTTTACAAAAATGTGAGGGTGTACTCACTTTTGCAAGATACTGTATACACTGTATATCTTATATATACTCCAGTAGTTGTCAATGCACATACTGTATATATATATATATATATATATATATATATATATATATATATATATATATAATGGTCCCCGGGTGCTCAGCAAAGAATGAAGTCCATATACTACAAAGGAAACCCCTCCCATCATCACCACCCAAAGTAGTCCATACAAAATGAGCCTAAAAGAAATATGTGTGATCCCAGGATTAAAAAAAGTATTTCCAAATAGTAACTAAGATAAGCAAAATTGGTAGCCTAGTCCCCAACTAGGCTGCCACAAGAAAAGGGGGGCAGTTGGACTATCATGGTACAGTAAAAACAGTACATTTTTGAATAATATAACAGATATAAAAATATAACAAAGGATTTATTGATGCCAAGAAACAAATCATCATTACAAATAAAAAACATGGTAGCGGTACAGTTATGTCACCAGTAGAAAGATTGACCCCCAAAGGGGAGAATCACAGTAGGACAATAGATCACAGATATCTTTTTCCTCGACTAGTTTTGCGGACAATGGCCGCTTCATCGGGAGGATATCTATGATGGAATCAAACAGATAAAGTAATGGTCGAAAGGCAAAAAAGTAATAAGGTAAAAACTTGTAATGCATCATCATGATTAACCTCCTCATATTCGCGCTATTGCCAAATGACGGCAACAGCATAGACCTACATTGCCAGGACAACGTCTATTGACGTCGCCCCGTGCACGAGCGGCCTGCGCGCCCCCTGCAGGGCGCGCAGGGCGCGCGCGGCGCGCTCGGTGATCAGCGAGTCTATGAGACTCGCCTGATCACAGATCGGAGTAAGGGGTCGGTCCCGACCCCTTACCACATGATCAGCTGTCAGCCAATGACAGCTGATCATGTGATGTAAACAGAGCCGGTAATCGGCTATTTTTTCTCCTCGAAAAAAAAGCCGATCACCGGCGGCCGTGAGAGGGACATTAGTCCCAATCATGGCGATCATCTGTGCCCCCTGTCAGTGACACCTAGAAATAGGTAGCAGTGCCGCCTACCAGTGCCCACCAGCGTCACCCATCAGTGCCCACTGCCACCCATCAGTGCCCACAGTGCCACCCATCAGCGCCCACAATCAGTGCCACAACAACAGTGCTGCACATCAGTGCCACCTATCAGTGCCCATCAGTGTCACCTACCAGTGCCCATCAGTGCCGCCCATCAGTGGTACCTATCAGTGCCCATCAGTGCCACCCATCAGTGGCCATCAGTGCTGCCTTATCTGTGCCCATCAGTACCGCCTTATCTGTCCCCATCAGTGCCGCCTTATCTGTGCCTATCAGTGCCGCTTTAATTGTGCCTATCAGTGCCGCCTTAACTGTGCCTATCCATGCCCATCAGTGCAGCCTATCAGTGCCCACCAGTGCCACCTCATCAGCGCATATCAATATGAAGGAGAAAAATTACCTGTTTGCAAAATTTTATAACAAACTATGAAACATGATTTTTTTTTTTAAAAATTTTCCATCTTTTTTTGTTTGTTTAGCAAAAAATAAAAATCCCAGCTGTGATTAAATACCACCAAAAGAAAGCTCTATTTGTGAAAAAAAAAATAATAAAAATTTCATTTGGGTACAGTGTTGTATGACCGCGCAATTGTCATTCAAAGTGTGACAGCGCTGAAAGCTGAAAATTGGTCTGGGCAGGAGGGGGGTTTAAGTGCCCAGTAAGCAAGTGGTTAACCACTTACCAACCGGCCCATAGCCGAATGATGGCTGCAGGGCGATTGGATAACTCTGGGAGGGCGCACTATGACGTCCTCCCAGAATTCCCCTCTCGCGCGCCCCCTGGGGCGCGCACCCGAGCACATCCGTGACCGCCGGGTCCAGAGGACCCGGCGCATCACGGATCCCGGTAAATTAACGCTGATCGCGGCCGTTTACCATGTGATCACGCCATCAAATGACGGCGCGATCACATGTAAACAGACCGGCGTCATCTGATGACGCCGGTTCCTCTCCTCCTCTCCTGTGTACCGAACGGTACACTGTGAGCGGAGAGGGGGATGGATGGCTGGCTGCAGCGTTGTGGGCTGGATGTGTAGTGCCCACAGCGCTGCACAGAGACATCCAGCCATCCATCCATCCATGCTCAGCCATCCCCACTACTCTGCAATGCTGTGCAATACTCTGCAAAGGCCCCACATTACCCTGGAATACCCCACATTACTCTGCAATACCCCCACAATACTCTGCAAAGCCCCACATTACCCTGGAATACCCCACATTACTCTGCAATACCTCCACAATACTCTGCAAAGCCCCACATTACCCTGGAATACCCCACATTACTCTGCAATACCCCCACAATACTCTGCAAAGCCCCACATTACCCTGCAATACCCCACATTACCCTGCAAGTTTTTACCTTATTACTTTTTTGCCTTTCGACCGTTACATTATCTGTTTGATTCCATCATAGATATCCTCCCTATGAAGCGGCCATTGTCCATGAAACTAGTCGTGGAAAAAGACATCTGTGATCTATTGTCCTACTGTGATTCTCCCCTTTGGGGGTCAATCTTTTTACTGGTGACATAACTGTACCGCTACCATGTTTTTTATTTGTAATGATGATTTGTTATTGGCATCAATAAATCCTTTGTTATATTTTTATATCTCTGTTATATTATTCAAAAATGTATTGTTTTTACTGTACTGTGATAGTCCAACTGCCCCCCTTTTCTTGTGGCAGCCTAGTTGGGGACTAGGCTATCAATTTTGCTATTCAATTATTCCTGGATGATGGTACAAGTTCCTATCAATTCCTATTCTGATTACCCATCTCAGAGGCCTTTTTAACTTTTAGTAACTAAGATAAGTAAAAGAAAAGGATTCTAAATAATTATTTTCCAGGAAAAGATCTTCTAGTCTTTCTAATCTGAAAAGATCTGGTTCCTCCAGTATTTGAGTGTTGATGTTGCTAGAAGTAGGAGGATCAGGGTAAGGCCTCATGTACACTGCTGTTGTTAAATGGATGTTTAGGAGCAGTTGGACATTTTTTTCAGCTGCTCCTGAACTTTCCTCTATGTTATCTTATCAGTACATGTACACAGGGTCATTTATAGGGATGAGCCCGATGTTCGAGTCTCGAACATCGGGTGTTCCTCCGAACAGCGAACATTATGCGATGTTCGAGCTAAATTCAAAAGCCGCAGAACCCAGTTAAAGTCTATGGTCAAATATTTTTTTTTTGGGAAAAAAGCATTAAACTAAAATAAATAGAGTAAAATGAACAATAAAAAAAAAAAAATTTTTAAAGCGCACCTGTTCCTGAGTGCTCGCATGCAGAAGCGAACGCATACGTAAGTCCAGCCCACATATGAAAACGGTGTTCAAACCACACATGTGAGGTATCGCTGCGATCGGTAGAGCGAGAGCAATAATTTTGGCCCTAGACCTCCTCTGTAACTCAAAACATGTAACCAGTAAACAATTTTAAAGCGTCGCCTATGGGGATTTTTGAGTAGCAAAGTTTGACGCCATTCCACAAGCGCGTGCAATTTTGAAAGGTGACATGTTGGGTATCTATTTACTCGGCGTAACTTCATCTTTCACATTATGCAAAAACATTGGGCTAACTTTACTGTTTTGGTTTTTGTAAAGCACAAAACAGTTTTTTTTCCAAAAAAAAAGCGTTAAAAAAATTGCTGCGCAAATACCGTGCGAGATAAAAAGTTGCAATGACCGCCATTGTATTCTCTAGGGTCTTTGCTAAAAAAACATATATAATGTTTTGGGGTTCTATTTAATTTTCTAGCTAATAAATGATGATTTTTACATGTAGGAGAGAAATGTCAGAATTGGCCTGGGTGCTCCAGAACGCCTGAAGGTGCTCCCCTGCATGTTGGGCATCTGTATGTGGCCATGCTGTGTAAAAGTCTCACACATGTGGTATCGCCGTACACGGGAGTAATAGCAGAATGTGTTTTGGGGTGTAATCTGTGGTATGCATTAGCTGTGTGTGAGAAATAACCTGCTAATATAACAATTTTGTGGAAAAAAAAAAAGTAAAAAAAAAACCTTGATTTTGCAAAGAATTGTGGGAAAAAATGACAACTTCAAAAAACTCACCATGCATCTTTCTAAATACCTTGGAATGTCTTCTTTCCAAAAAGGGGTCATTTGGGGGGTATTTGTACTTTTCTGGCATGTTAGGGTCTCAAGAAATTAGATAGGCCGTCAGTACTCCAGGTGTGATCAATTTTCAGATATTCGCACCATAGCTTTTGGACTCTATAACTTTCAAAAAGACCAAATAATATCCACCGATTTGGGTTATTTTTACCAAAGATATGTAGCGGTATAAATTTTGGCCTAAATATATGAAGAAAAATTACTAATTTGCAAAATATTATAACAGAAATGAAGAAAAATGTATTTTTTTACAGATTTTTCGGTCTTTTTTCTTTTACGGCGCAAAAAATCAAGAACCCAGCGGTGATTAAATACCACCAAAAGAGAGCTCCATTTGTGTGAAAAAAAGGACAAAAATTTCATATAGATACAGTGTTGCATGACTGAGTAATTGTCATTCAAAATGTGAGAGCACCAAAAGCTGAAAATTGGTCTGGTTAGGAAGGGGGTTTAAGTGCCCAGTTGTCAAGTGGTTAAAGAAGTAATTGATAGAAAGGGGAAAAGAAGCAGGGCTGCTTACCCATGTCCCCAGAGCCACAAGGCGCAGAGCGCCGCCACCAACGAATGGTCTCTCAGATTCCGGTCGTCAATATTTGTGGCTCCCCTGAGTCGCCGCGGGAGACCATTCTTTGGTGGCGGCGCTCTGTGCCTGGTGGCTGTGGGGACATGGGTAAGCAGCCCTGCTCCTTTTCCCCTTTCTATCCCCGCCAATTACTTCTTTAATCATGATTCTGCATTACAAGTTTTTACCTTATTACTTTTTTGCCTTTCGACCGTTACATTATCTGTTTGATTCCATCACAGATATCCTCCCTATGAAGCGGCCATTGTCCGTGAAACTAGTCGAGGAAAAAGACATCTGTGATCTATTGTCCTACTGTGATTCTCCCCTTTGGGGGTCAATCTTTTTACTGGTGACATAACTGTACCGCTACCATGTTTTTTATTTGTAATGATGATTTGTTATTGGCATCAATAAATCCTTTGTTATATTTTTATATCTCTGTTATATTATTCAAAAATGTATTGTTTTTACTGTACTGTGATAGTCCAACTGCCCCCCTTTTCTTGTGGCAGCCTAGTTGGGGACTAGGCTATCAATTTTGCTATTCAATTATTCCTGGATGATGGTACAAGTTCCTATCAATTCCTATTCTGATTACCCATCTCAGAGGCCTTTTTAACTTTTAGTAACTAAGATAAGTAAAAGAAAAGGATTCTAAATAATTATTTTCCAGGAAAAGATCTTCTAGTCTTTCTAATCTGAAAAGATCTGGTTCCTCCAGTATTTGAGTGTTGATGTTGCTAGAAGTAGGAGGATCAGGGTAAGGCCTCATGTACACTGCTGTTGTTAAATGGATGTTTAGGAGCAGTTGGACATTTTTTTCAGCTGCTCCTGAACTTTCCTCTGTTATCTTATCAGTACATGTACACAGGGTCATTTATAGGGATGAGCCCGATGTTCGAGTCTCGAACATCGGGTGTTCCCCCGAACAGCAAACATTATGCAATGTTCGAGCTAAATTCGAAAGCCGCAGAACCCAGTTAAAGTCTATGGGACACTAACATGAAAAACCAAAAGTGCTAATTTTAAAGGCTTCTATGCAAGTTATTGTCATAAAAAGTGTTTTGGGACCTGGGTCCTGCACGAGGGGACATGTAACAATGAAAAAAAAAGTTTTTAAAAACTGCAGTTTTTTCGGGAGCAGTGATTTTAATAATGCTTAAAGTGAAATAATTTTTTAATAATGCTTAAAATGAAATATTCCTTTAAATATCGTGCCTGGGGGGTGTCTATAGAATGCCTGTAAAGTGGCGCTGTTTTCCGGTGTTTGGAACAGTACCACAGCAAAATGACATTTCTAAAGGAAAAAAAGTAATTTAAAACTGATCGCAGCTGTAATGAATTGTCGGGTCTCGGCAATATAGATAAAACTCATTAAAAAAAATGGTATGGGTTTCCCCCCCAGTCCATTACCAGGCCCTTTGGGTCTGGTATGAATTTTAAGGGGAACCCTGCGCCATATTTAAAAAAAAATTGGCATAGGGGTCCCCCCAAAATCCATACCAGACCCTTATCCAAGCACGCTACCTGGCAGGCCGCAGGAAAAGAGGGGGGGGACGAGAGAGCACCCCCCCTCCTGAACCGTTCCTGGCCACATGCCTTCAACATGGGGAGGGTGCTTTGGAGTCACCCCAAAGCACCTTGTCCCTATGTTGATAGGGACAAGGGCCTCATCCCCACAACCCTTGCACGGTGGTTGTGGGGGTCTATGGGCGAGGGGCTTATCAGAATCTGGAAGCCCCTTTTAACAAGGGGTCCGCCAAAACCCCCCCCTATGTGAATTGCTAATGGGTACATTGTACCCCTACCAATTCACAAAAGAAGTGTCAAAAATTGTAAAAATGACAAGAGACACTTTGGGATAAGTCCTTTATTAAAAAATAAAAAAATAAAAATGTCCCGTGATGTAGATTCATCTCACGCCGTCCAATGGACCGAAAAAAAAAAAAAAAACCCAACAGGTCCGCCTCCATGGGAGGCTCCCGCCGAATGACACTTCTTCTCGATGACAGCTGTTATATAGCTGAGGGTGGGGCCACTCGGTGACGTAAACGGGTGACCCCGCCTTCCTCTGATGTCACGTGGCCTGGTCAGCCTGGTAATGGACTGGGGGTTATCCATGCTGTTTTTTTCAATGAGTTTTATCTATATTGCCGAGACCCGACAATTAATTACAGCCGCGATCAGTTTTTTTTTTTTTTTTTACTTTAAACAGTGTCTTTTTTGTAACAAAAATAACAATTTACAAATAGAATATATGCATAAGAAATGTCAAATATGCATTGACGATCTTACCAACGGTTATCTCTTAACAGACATCTCGTGTATATTATACTACATGCTGAGACACGCATTTACACATATAACAGAAAAGGTATTAGTGATAGTAATCATGGTACATTGTTGACATATGTGTTTCCATTTAATAGCTGGTGGAGGGCAGTATTTAGGTACGAAAAGGAAGGTTCGCCTTGCTAACTAATACCGCGTACACACGACCGGACTTTCCGGCAGAAAAGGTCCGACAGAATCATTCCGTCGGACAGTCCGATCGTGTGTGGGCTTCATCTGACTTTTTCTTTCTAAAATTCTGACGGACCTAGAAATAGAACATGTTTCAAATCTTTCCGATCTAATCAGTTCCTATCGGGAACTCCGGTCGTCTGTATGCTATTCCGACGGACCAAAAACGACGCAAGGGCAGCTGTTGGCTACCGGCTATTGAACTTCCTTTTTCTAGTCCCGTCGTACGTCATTGCGTTCTAAACGATCAAACCTAGGTGTGATCGTGTGTAGGCAAGTCAATTTCAGCGGAACTCCGTCGGAAAGACCGTCAGAGTCTATTCTGACGGAGAGTCCAGTCGTGTGTATGCGGCATTAGGGTTTCTGCCGCTTGTAGCCACCTATCCCAAATTTTATTATATTTTGACGGGCATCCTCTGTGCTTGTATATGAGTTTTTTTATATGGTAAGCTATTATTCACTTCTGCTACCCATGTACTGAACTCAGGAGAATTAGTTCTCATCCATTGCCTTGCCAGGACTTTCCGTGCAGAAAAAAGTGTTTCATTTAGAAAGATTTTAGTGAATTTGTTCATATCAGGCTCTGGGTATATCCCCAGCAGGCAAGGTTTGGGGTACAGTGTAAGAGGGGAGCCCATTGTATTGGGTAAGAATTGTACAACTTGTGTCCAGTAGCCTTGTACCTTAGGGCAGCTCCACATTAAGTGATAAAATGTGCCGGTTTCCTGGTTACACATTGGGCAGAGAGCAGTTTGGTCTCGTTTGTACCTGGATATTTTAAGAGGAGTGAGGTAAGAACGGTGGAGTATATAGATCTGTGTGAGGCGATCAGAAAGTTTGGGGGAGACTAGTTTGCATGCGTCCAGGGCATCACTCCATTCTTCATCCTCTGTTGCCCCCACGTCCACCTCCCATCTAGCCTTCAGCTCATATGCCGATGTGGAAGATGGAGGTAGTAGCAACATACTGTAGAAGACGGAAATTCGTTCCTTAGGGTCAGAGCTTCTTATCCCTTCCATTAAAGGATTATTGTCCAGTTGGTGGATACTAGTCAGGAACTGTGCTCTGAAGGCGTGTCGGATTTGTAGGTATCTGAAGAGCATGCAAGTCGGTAAGTCGAACTCAGACCTAAGTCTGTCAAAAAGTTTTATTTTGCCATCAAGAGTTAGGTGGGACAGGTAAAAAATTCCCCTTAGAGCTCCATATCTCACAGTCAGGGACAGATTCAAATTCAGGGAGAGTCACGTTGTTCCATAGAGGAGTGTGGTTGTGTATCTGGGGTAGTTTGAGTTTATTAGTTACGATGTCCCACAAGCGCCTATAGTGGTATAGCATTGATGTCCGTGGTCCCGCCGCCCTCTGCACCTCTCACACCCCCTGTGATTACAATAAAGGGGTCTCCTGTTGACTGTGTCCATTTGGGGCACAGAAAATTAAAAAAATCTAGCTCTATCTGTTTTATCAATGTGAAATAGTTGCGATAGCTGTGCTGCTAGGTAATACATGTTAAAGTCCGGTAGCGCCATCCTACCCAGATCTGTGGGGTTTTTCATTTTGCCCCAGGGTAGTTTATGCCTACTCTTTCCCCATATGAATGATTTAAGTATCGCTTCCATAGATTTGAAGTGTTTAAGCACCAAGTATACTGGGGAGTGCCATATCATATAAAGAATTACATAGTTACATAGTTACATAGTTAGTCAGGTTGAAAAAAGACACAAGTCCATCCAGTCCAACCATTAAAAAAAAAAACAAAACAAAAAAAAAAAACGTACAATCCAATATACCCAATACTATACCCACAGTTGATCCAGAGGAAGGCAAAAAACCCCAGCAGAGCATGCTCCAATTTGCTACAGCAGGGGAAAAAATTCCTTCCTGATCCCAGAGAGGCAATCGGATTTTCCCTGGATCAACTTTACCTATAAATGTCAGTACCCAGTTATATTATGTACATTTAGGAAAGTATTCAGGCCTTTCTTAAAGCAATCTACTGAGCTGGCTAGAACCACCTCTGGAGGGAGTCTATTCCACATTTTCACAGCTCTTACTGTGAAGAAACCTTTCCGTATTTGGAGATGAAATCTCTTTTCCTCCAGTCGTAAAGAGTGCCTCCTTGTCCTCTGTGTTGACCGTAAAGTGAATAACTCAACACCAAGTTCACTATATGGACCCCTTATATATTTAAACATGTTGATCATATCCCCCCTTATTCTCCTCTTCTCAAGAGTGAACAAATTCAGTTCCTCTAATCTTTCCTCATAGCTGAGCTCCCCCATGCCTCTTATCAGTTTGGTTGCCCTTCTCTGCACTTTCTCCAGTTCCCCGATATCCTTTTTGAGAACTGGTGTCCAAAACTGAACTGCATATTCCAGAAGAGGTCTTACTAATGATTTGAACAGGGGCAAAATGATATCTCTCTCTCTGGAGTCCATACCTCTCTTAATACAAGAAAGAACTTTGCTCGCTTTGGAAACCGCAGCTTGGCATTGCATGCTATTATTGAGCTTATGATCTACCAAAACCCCCAGATCCCTCTCCACTACAGATTCCCCCAGTTGTACTCCCCCTAGCATGTATGATGCATGCATATTCTTAGCCCCCAAGTGCATAACTTTACATTTCTCAACATTAAACCTCATCTGCCACATAGTTGCCCAATTAGACAGTGCATTGAGGTCGGCTTGTAAATTGGAGACATCCTGTAAGGACGTTATTCCACTGCATAGCTTGGTGTCATCTGCAAAGACAGAAATGTTACTTTTGATCCCAGACCCAATATCATTTATAAAGATATTAAAGAGTAAGGGTCCCAGCACTGAACCTTGGGGTACACCACTGATAACCTTAGACCATTCAGAGTAAGAATCATTAACCACTACTCTCTGAATTCTGTCTTTTAGCCAGTTTTCTATCCATTTACAAACTGATATTTCCAAGCCTGTAGACTTTAACTTACACATGAGCCGTGTGTGCGGAACTGTATCAAACGCTTTTGCAAAATCCAAATAAACCACGTCCACAGCCACCCCTCTGTCCAAGGTTTTACTTACCTCCTCATAAAAAGAAATCAGGTTTGTCTGACAACTTCTGTCTTTCATGAACCCATGCTGTCTGTTGCTTAAAATGTTTTTTTCCAGCAAGAACTCGTCTATGTGGTCTTTTATTAAACGCTCCAGTATCTTCCCGACTATAGAAGTTAAACTAACTAAGTTTGGGTAACAACACTATTTTCACAAGATTTATACGTCCCATAACTCCTATCGGCAACCTGGCCCATATCTGAGCTTTGTGCTTAAGCATTTCAAATAAGGGTTTTATATTAAGTATGATGTAGTCTGCTGGGACCCGAGTGATCTGTATTCCTAGGTATTTGATTTGATTCACTCTTTGTAAGGGTAAGGTGGCCTGATCCTGGGTTACTGGGAAACTGTCTAAGGGAAGTATTTGGGATTTATCCCAATTAATTCTGAGGCCTGAGAAGGAGCCAAAGCGTTCTATCAGGGACAGGGCAGTGGGTAAGGCCTCTCTTGAGCCATCCAAGTATAGCAGGGTGTCATCAGCATAATTACTGACCTTTTCAGTGTCCTACTCGCAGTCCTACTATATTAGGGTGAGAGCGTATCACTATCGCTAACGGTTCTGCCGCAAGTTAATACAGTAGTGGGGACAGAGGGCATCCCTGGAGTGTGCCTCTAGTGAGGGGAAATTTTTCTGAGCTCCACCCATTCGCCAGAACTCTAGACTCAGGAGCCTGGTATAATAATTGCACCCACTGGATAAATCCAGGCCCTAACCCGAATTTTCCCAAGCAGGTCCACAGATAGCTCCACTCTACTGAGTCGAACACCTTGGCAGTGGCGGCCCGTCCATAGGGGGCGCCCAGCTATGCCGCCCCCCCCCCCCCCCCA
The DNA here is from genome assembly GCF_042186555.1 of Aquarana catesbeiana. Classification (NCBI taxonomy): domain Eukaryota; kingdom Metazoa; phylum Chordata; class Amphibia; order Anura; family Ranidae; genus Aquarana; species Aquarana catesbeiana. The sequence continues at coordinate 368,094,817 of NC_133329.1, forward strand.
AAGCTAGTGACGAATAAAAAAAAGGCCCTTTAAAAAAAAAAAAATTAAAAAATTTCTTTAAATTCACTGTGCTCGGGCGCCGGCCACATTGCACTATGGAAGCGTCATGCCAATGCAATCCCGTGATTGCAGACGAGACGCTACATTTGCAGGGTTTTGTGTTGCTTTGTGGCGCAAAGCTAAGTGCCTCTCCACTCTCTGTCACTTACCTTACAGCGGAGCCCGAAATGATGAGGGTGGCCTCTTGCACAGTTCGGGTCCAAGCACCCCTGGTGGTGGGTACAGGGAGTGCGAGGGCAACGAAGGGGTGCAGGTGCCTGCAGGCAGGAGGCTGGAACTTGGAGATACAGGAACCTCTGCTAAGGAGATGTGGAAACTGATCACCAAACTTGTTCAGCGGGAGCCAGATCCGGATCAACTGCAGAATCAGGAACAGGCAGGAGTCGGCAACAGGCTGGCAGCGGGGTACAGAATCAGGAGGCAGAGCCGTAATCATAAGTTCAAGCCAAGGTCAGTATTGCAGGTAGAGGCAGGTTCAGCAGGCAGGGGAGATCCAAGAGAATGGTCAGAAGATAGCCGGGTTTTCAGGAACAAGGTCAATCAGGCAGAGTAACAACAGGAACACAGGAACAAGCTGAAGACAATCCAGCACTGATGCTAGGCAGACTCTCTGTTTATATAGGGTGCTGTGTGCCAGGATTCGCGCCAGCGTACGTGCGTACGCGCATGCGCATTAGCAACTTAGCACATTGGCACATGCGCGTTAGCACATTAGCACCTTGGCACATTGGCGCATGCGCGTTAGCACATTAGCGCTTTGGCACTCGCGGGCACGCGTTCGCAAAGAGGTGCCATTGTGCATGCCCATCCTGGATCTCATTTGTCTCTGGCTATGGTTCCGTGTATGCACCTTGGCATTAGCAGAACGAGGATTGGCAGCTGCTGCATGGAGACGGGTGCTTGCTGTGTGAGTTCTCTGACACTCTCATTGGGTCAGTCTTCTGTCTGTCTGCCTATCTGACCATTAGCACCGCCGTAGGACTTGAGCGGTGCTTTAACCTGGGCAGCCGTGTCACTTTTACTTTCGGTTTTTGTGCCAGTGGGAAGTCGGCTCCATAAAGCAAGAATCAAGGTAATGTGATCTGACACTGTCAGTGTCTGTCCCTCCACATACCTTGCAATGTTCCTTGTAATAATGTTCTCATCCTGTGATGATGATCTGTGATCAGACGGTGGAGGGAGGGGGGAGGGGCTGCCCTGCTTCTTCTGTGCCCAGGAATTAACCTCCATTCACCCAGCAATCTGCAGGAGCATTTATATGTGTACCATGAGGGGTCCCAGCACTGTGTCCTGCTACAGCCATCGTATACAAGTATTCTCACCTTCACCAGGTATCTATCTATCTATCTATCTATCTATCTATCTATCTATCTATCTATCTATCTATCTATCTATCTATCTATCTATCTATCTATCTATCTAGTCTGTCTGTGTACCTATCTGCCTGCCTATCCATCTGTCCATCCATCTGTCCATCTGTCTGCCTATCGATCTGTCTGTCTGTGTACCTATCAATCTGTCTGCCTATCGATCTGTCTGTCTGTGTACCTATCAATCTGTCTGTATGTCTGTGTACCTATCGATCTGTCTGACTATTGATCTGTCTGCTTATCGATCTGTCTGTCTGTCTGTGTACCTATCTGCCTGCCTATCGATCTGTCTGTCTGTGTACCTATCGATCTGTCTGTCTGTCTGTGTACCTATCGATCTGTCTGTTTATCGATCTGTCTGTCTGTCTGTGTACCTATTTGCCCGTCTATCGATCTGTCTGTCTGTGTACCTATCTGCCTGTCTATCGATCTGTCTGTCTGTGTACCTATCTGCCTGCCTATCAATCTGTCTGTCTGTGTACCTATCTGCCTGTCTATCGATCTCTCTGTGTACCTATCTGCCTATCAATCTGTCTGTCTGTGTACCTATCTGCCTGTCTATCGATCTCTCTGTGTACCTATCTGCCTATCGATCTGTCTGTCTGTAGGCCCTATCAGGGGTGGGTGACGGCGGGGGGGGGGTTGTTGGTTGGGGCTATGTTTGCGCCCCCCCAAAAAGATTGAGCACCAGCCGCCACTTCTTGGCGGTATCCAAGGAGACGACCATTCTGGATCCCACATTTTCATGTGGAGTTTGCAGGTTAATAAATAGCCTTCTGAGGTTAAAGCGGAGTTCCACCCAAAAATGGAACTTCCGCTTTAAGGGAAGGTGACCTCCTGACATGCCGGGACTCAGTCAGTCAGTAAGTCAGTTCAGTCAGGAAGTCAGTTCACCTCTCCCCCCTCCCTGTCAGCAATCATCTGGGACACGTCACAGGTCCCAGATGATTGCCAGGCCAGTCACACCGCGCCGCACGGCTCGCGCAAGAGCAGTGCGTGCCCGGCTGTGAAGCCACAGCCGGGCACCCACAGTGACAATGCCGGTGCCGCAGAGAGGAGGGGGAGACAAGCAGGGCTTCGTTCCCCCGCATCGCTGGACCCTGGGACAGGTAAGTGTCCGATTATTAAATGTCAGCAGCTGGAGTATTTGTAGCTGCTGACTTTTATTTTTTAAGCAGAACTCTGCTTTAAAGGATGTATTCCTACCTGGCATAAAGCCTGACTGATCCTAATGTAGCAATAACTCACGGTGGAGCTGCTGATTTAAATCGGGCTGTTACCGTCACCTTTTTACCTGTAGTTTCACCAATACCAGACTTAGAGTCCATGTTGAGCTTATTATCTGACAATGTAGGCACCAGTCACTTTAGTACTTTTCCAATGCTTTAATGGGAGATAACTGGAAGAAATAGCAGGAAAGAGGTAAAAGAAAAGTTGCAGGGAAGTTCAAATACCTTTTCTGTCTTTGATCTTTGAGTACTTGAATATCTTAAGGACGAGTATTCCTTCAGTCCAAGATTTAATCTTTTGCCCACCCGGATAGGCCTCTCTCACTGACCTAGCAGCCAGGGCGTAGCACGAACAAGAAAAAGTCTCTGCTACAGACTTGAGAAGAATAATGTGACTGCACGGTCCTCTGCCACAGGAAGTAGTAGTTTTAGATGAACAGCAACACAGAACCTTTAAGCCGACCCAGCGGTACTATGTGGTAGGTTGAATTAAGATGTGTCCTCCAATTGAGTCACCAGGCCCCTCTCCAGACCAGTGCTCCGCATGTTCCTTCCAAGACGGGTCCTCCCCTGGATTCTTCTCAATTGTCTGGCTTCTTCCCGCAGGACAGACAGCACTGGACCATCTCTGCAGTAGTAGGCCCCAGACAGACTTCTGGGCCCACCCACACGCTGCAGCAACGCAGTCCTCCGGCCCGGAGGACCACGAGGTAGGACTCCTAGCACATACCTGTCGGCCAGGAGGGTCAGCAGGTGGAAAGAAAGAGACCAAGAAATATGGCGTCTGTCCCTTAAATACCCCTTCCCAGAACGCACTGCAGAGGACAACCTCTACCGAGTTACATCTGGGAAAGAAGAGCACTCAATGCACCTCAGTCTGCTGCTTTCCAGCTCCGGTCTGTAGTGACACCGACATCTACAGGCGACGGAGTGGAACTGCACGCAACACAACCAAGGCTGAAACAGAAGCTAATTTAGCCATAGATTAAATCAGAACAGATGACCCACTAAATTTACACATAAGCAGTAGATCAAAAATCTACCAGTGCTACATACTCCCCCCACTACAATAGACGTTGTCCTCAATGTCTGTCAAAATATGACTCTTAAGCTTGAGAGTAGGTATTTGAACTAAAAAAACTTGGATAGAAGGAAGAGAAAACAGTAAGGAAAATGTTACAGTCTCAAACATTAATACAACAACATATTCACATTTAGTCATGTCACAAACCCCACTATCTACCTAGCTGAAAGGCCTAACAGCTTCATAGGAGATCTAGTTGTTCCTGAAAGAAACAAAGTTAAACACACACAAAATAAACATACACTATCATCACTGAACAATTTAGGAGCAAAGCCTCATTCCCAAGGGAATGACACTTTCTTTCCCACATATTTTCCTTCTAATGAAAATGAACTAAGGTAACTTAAAAAGTCCATCCCTATCTCTGGGCCAATTATATCATTTCAGTAAAAGAAAATCCAGCTAGCCAAAAGTCTTTGGATATAGAAGCACTAAGGTGAATAAAGTCTCTTGACCACGGAGTTCTCTAAACCCTGACACTATCTGGCTACACACCCCAAAGTTCTCTTTTCTTTTAGTAGAACAGAAGGCAACAGTCTCTTTGCATAATCACCAATAAAACCGGGGATCTGGTAATGTCAGTTTCTTCCCCTGTTTATCCACAGTGGTGATAAAATAAGCAATGTCATCTTTTCTGGGTCTGCAAATGACCACCTTGTCAGCATAGATGTGCCGACCATAGTTCCAATGCAGCAAACATCCATTGAAACATTCATCCATAGCAGCAGAATACTCAGCTCTCTGGAAATGTTTTGGTACAGACAAATAGTCCCAGACAGCTTCACGGTACCACTGCTCCCGGTTGGCCTCAATTTCCTGCATAATTTCCTGAGTAACGTAAGTAAATTCCAGACCATATTCTGTGGCAACTTGTTTGGTGAGCACTCTCTGTAAACGGGCAAGTCTAGGTAAAGCTCTATTTTTCCCCAAACCAGGAGGCACACAAGAATTTTGTGATTTGCGCACCATAGATCCGATGGGCTTCGGCTCAAACTGGCAACTTTAGACAATGGGGGTCATTTACTAAGATGAATGCACTGCGCTGGTTCAGACCTTAATTGGTGCGCTGGATAGATCCTTAATCCAGCGTGTGAACCAGCGCACACACAGCGCACACACTGCATGCGAGAATGTTTCTAGCGCAATGGGATCACACTGGTTCTCGGCGAGGTACATCTCGCGCTCGCTGCAATACGAAAAATACATCTTCCTATTAAAGCAGCGCGAGAAAAACTGGCATGGGTTCCCCCTGCGGGTGCATGCCAGGCCCTTCGGTCTGGTATGGATATTAAGGGGAACCCCCTATGCCGAAAAAATGGCGTGGGGATCCCCCAAATCCATACGAGACCCTTATCCGAGCACGCAGCCCGGCCGATCAGGAAAGGGGGTGGGGACAAGCGAGCGCCCCCCCCGCTCCTGAGCCGTACCAGACCGCATGGCCTTAACATGGGGGATGGGTGCTTTGGGGAAGGGGGGCGCGCTGCGGCCCCCCCACCCCAAAGCACCTTGTCCCCATGTTGATGAGGACAAGGGCCTCTTCCTGACAACCCTGGCCCGGTGGTTGTCGGGATCTGCGGGCGGGGGGCTTATTGGAATCCGGAAGCCCCCTTTAACAAGGGGGCCCCCAGATCCCGGCCCCCCACCCTATGTGAATAAGTATGGGGTGCATGGTACCCCTACCCATTCACCTGGGGAAAAAAAGTAGTGTAGTGTTAAAAAATACAGTAGATAGTTTTTGACAAGTCTTTTATTATGCAGCTCCGGGGGTCTCTTCCGACTTCTCCACTCTCTTCTCTGCGCTCTCCAGTTCTTCTCCCGTTGTCCTGTGCCTTCTGCCGGGTTCTTCTGCTCTTTTGCCCGCTCTTTTGCTAGCTCTTGCCCGGTCTTCATTGTCTTCTCCCCTCTTCTCTTCTCTATTTCTGATGTTGACTCATCGCTGTCTCCCGCTGTAATGCCGTGTGCGCAGTGCCCAATGACTTATATAGGCATGGGGCGGGGTCACTGGGTGATGTCATCTGGTGACCCCGCCCCCTTATGACGTTACAGCCCGGGGCATGATGGGTCTGTGACGTCACAAGGGAGCGTGGCATTCTGATGACGTAATTTGGTTGCCACGCCCCCTTCGTTATTTAAGAAATGCAGGACATCGGCGCCGACAGATCAGCGGGACGCAGCATCGAAGGAAGGTCGTCGCGGGAGCGGAGAAAGAAGAACACCGGACAAAGAAGACAGAAGAAGAGCGGAAGAAGAAGCAGGGGGAGAAGGAGAAGAGCGGAGGATGAAGATGCAGGAGAAGATGGAGGAAGAAGCGTAGAAGAAGATTTGTAATAAAAGACTCGTCAAAAACTGTCTACTGTATTTTTTAACACTACACTACTTTTTTTACAGGTGAATGGGTGAATAACCCATACTCATTCACATGGGGGGGGCCTGGATCTGGGGGCCCCTTTGTTAAAGGGGGCTTCCAGATTCCGATAAGCCCCCCGCCCGCAGACCCCGACAACCACCGGGCAAGGGATGTCGGGAAGAGGCCCTTGTCCCCATCAACATGGGGGCAAGGTGCTTTGGGGTGGGGGGGCGCAGAGCCCCCCCTGCCCCAAAGCACCCATCCCCCCATGTTGAGGGCATGCGGCCTGGTATGGTTCAGGAGGGGGGGGGCGCTCGCTCGTCCCCTCCCTTTCCTGACCTGCCGGGCTGCATGCTCGGATAAGGATCTGGTATGGATTTTGGGGGGACCCCCACGCCATTTTTTTTTTTTAATTTTGGCATGGGGGTCCCCTCTGAATCCATACTAGACCCAAGGGCCTGGTATGGACCTGGGGGGGACCCCACGCTGTTTTTTTCACAATTTTTTTTTTAGCTGGCATTTTTTTTTTACATTGAGTGTTTTTTTTCACAATTTTTTTTTTTAGCTGGCATTTTTTTTTTTTTTACATTGAGCGGGAAGTCAGCTGACAGCTGATGACTCATAGGTTGTTAAGGATGCGGCGGCCGGTTTCCCAGCCCCCTTCTTAGCAACCAGCTATATACAGTGTGAAAAAAAAAATGAAAAAAATGTGAATTGCGGTAAAAATGCGGTACTTGCGTTTTGGATGCAGGTCCATTGAAATCTATTACAAGCAAAATGCTGCATTTTGCGGGAAAAAAAGTCCCCGACCCTTTCCAAAAACGCAGAGGCACAAAAATGCATTGATGTGAACATGTTCCATAAGAACCCATGTTAAAAAATTCCCATGCATTTATGCAAAATGCATCAAAAATGCATTAGTACAAAAAAGTGAGAGGATAGAAGCGGGGCTTTGCGTGAGACGTGTCAGTGGCTATATAGGCTAATTGGTCAGGGTCAAATAAAATTGACCTGAAGCCAGTACTGTATTGATAGTCTATGGTGTAATGTATTATCTAGGGTAATTCCTCTACAATATTATATTTCCAAAGGTTTTTCAAAATACTGATGGTAGAAAAAAGGTTTAATAGAGTTCATCCTAGGACATAGTACAAAAATAAATAAGGACATCATAGGATACAGTTAGACATATACAGATAATCTAATAAAAGACATAATTCAAACAAAAAATATACAATTACAGAAAAAAATGCATTTTACAATAAATTGATATGTGCATTCATAGTTGGTAACTCAACGCGTTTCTTGGCTTTCAACCAATCATCAGGAGTCAGATGCAATTTAACTACAATTAAGACAATAAAACATCTATTAGTATAAAGACAGAGAGGATACTGAGAGAATCTAAATTTCAATGGTACTCACAATCAATTCATTGGTCGGTAACAACCAATGTATTGGGATTCAACAGTGGTCTGGGTCAGCAAAGTCTCCCCTGGGGTTGAGGCAGAGAGCATGCCCCCAAGCCCAACGGCCACAGCCGCCAAATTGACCAGAGCACCCCAAAGGACCACCAGGTAGGGGCGAGCAGCGAGGCCGCATGGCACTGGAAAGGCTGTGGGGAAGAAAAGAAATGATTGAGTGAAAGTGAACCAAATTAGGTGTAAATTTGTATGAATGTGAAAAGGTGAATGTGTTGGCCACGGCTGCGCATCAAAGGGTAAGTGAGTGTGTGTGAGTAAAAAAACCATGAAAAGTGATAAAGTGTGTCAAAAGATAAGAATATGTGTGCATCATGAAGACCAAACAAAGCAACCATGGACCAAAGTAGGGGTATGCACTGTGATTACCTGTGTAATGTAAGTGCCAGGCGCAGCCAGTCGCCATGTCACCGCGGCGATACCCCGGAGTGACTCGGTCAGAGGCCGCCGCTAAATGCCATGGGCCAACGCCATGTGAGGGCGTGATGACGCTGCAGGAAAAAGGAGGGAAGCTGGCTCCACGATAGCCAATCGCGGTAGCTTCCCATCCCTGCACCGCCAATGCCCAGGAATGGTGAACCCCTTCTGACTCCCGCACTGCGGCGACCAAAGGTGCCGCATGCGGGGCGTGGTAAGCATGACGGCGATGCGCCAAGGTCAAGGCCCGCCCCCATCATAGCCTGGGATGGGTGACGGGTCGCAAACTGGGCGCATCGCAACCCCGGAAGTCAGACCCGATGGACACCAGCACCACCTCCCATCTCAGAGATAATTGTATTGGAATGTATAAGCTATAATGAAAAATCATGTATATCATTAAAGAAAGAAAAAGAAAAGCAAAAATTCTTTGCACTGAATTGAATCAATATGCAATAAAAAGAAAAAAATAATTCTTTGCACTGAATAAGAGCGGGACTTTAAATTTAGATTCTCTCAGTATCCTCTCTCTATATATGTGTCTTTATCCTAATAGATGTTTTATTGTCTTAATTGTAGTTAAATTGCATCTGACTCCTGATGATTGGTTGAAAGCCAAAAAACGCGTTGAGTTACCAACTATGGATGCACATATCAATTTATTGTAAATGCATTTTTTTCTGTAATTGTATATTTTTTGTTTGAATTATGTCTTTTATTAGATTATCTGTATATGTCTAACTGTATCCTATGATGTCCTTATTTATTTTTGTACTATGTCCTAGGATGAACTCTATTAAAACTTTTTTCTACCATCAGTATTTTGAAAATCCTTTGGAAATATAATATTGTAGAGGAATTACCCTACACCATGGACTATCAATACAGTACTGACGTTAAGTCAATTTTATTTGACCCTGATCAATTAGCCTATATACCCACTGACACGTCTCACGCACAGTCCCGCTTCTATCCTCTCATTTTTTTATACCAATAATTGGGATGGAGGCATGTCAGTGCATTTCTTGGTGTGGACAGGTCACAACTCCATTTTTTGAAAAAACGCATTAGTGTGAAAAAGGCCCTTTTCACACTGGGGCGGGGGGGCGTCTGCAGTAAAGCGCTATTTTTAGCGCCGCTTTACTGTCGTTTTAGCGGTGTTATTCGGCTGCTAGCGGGGCGGTTTTAACCCCTCTGCTAGCGGCCGAAAAAGGGTTAAATCTGCCCGCAAAACGCAGCTGGATCGGCATTTTGCCAGCGGTATCACAGCGCTGCCCCATTGATTTTAATGAGGAGGAGCAGTGAGTTCACCTCTCCAAAGAAGCTGCTGGCAGGACTTTTTGTGATACCCTGCCAGCGCACCTCTCCAGTGTGAAAGCCCTCACTGGAGTGAATGGAGCCGCTTCTTTAGGGCGTTTTTCAGGCGCTATTTTTAGTGCCGTAGCGCCTAAAAATGCCCCAGTGCGAAAGGGGCCTAAAAAAAGTCCTGCTAGCAGCATCTATGGAGCAGTGTATAAACCGCTCCTGCCCATTGAAATCAATGGGACAGCGCGGCTATACCGCTAGCAAAACGCTGCTGCGGTGGCGTTTTGCGGGCGGATTTAACCCCTTTTCGGCCACTAGCGGGGGTAAAATCGCTAGCGGCCGAATACCGCCGGTAAAGCAGCGCAAAAAATTGCGCAGTTTTAAAGCTGCAGCCCGCACCGCCCCAGTGTGAAAGGGGCCTAAGGCTCCCCTCACACGGACGGACCTTTCGGGTCTGCCTCGGACCTGAACGGACACTCCATAGACCTCTATGGAGGGTTGGATGTCAGTGGTGACATGTCCGCTGACATCCGACCCACTCCAATCCTAAAAAGTGTAACGGAGGAAAAACCTATTTTTCCATCCATCTGCGGATCGGATCGGGTGACGACGGACTCTACGGTCCGTCATCATCCGATCCCCTATAGAGGAGAGCGGGACTCTGACAGGTCTGTCCCTGCACAGTGTGCAGAGACAGACCTGTCATCTGCCTGCCCAGCGGGGATTGACGGAGCGATCCCCCGCTGAGCAGAGCGGGCTCCGTACACGGGGTACAAAGTCCCATCGTGTGTACGAGGCTTAAACACCAGAAATTCAAGTTTTCATATCTTTAAAGGTCACCATACACTGGCCAATCAGTTAGATCTTCCATAAATTAGATTCAGTGCAAGCGCCTGTTTGATTTTCTACAATTAGAAGTAATTCTTACAGTGCATCTTCCGATTACCGCTTTAGCTTAATGCTCTCTTTCCACTATTTCAACCCCAAAGTTGCGTGATTTACAATGTGCTTTTTCGGCTTGTTTTCCACTATTGCAACTTGTCATGCCACTAGGGACTGAAAAGTTGCATCACAAGTTCTACCCCATGATTTACAATGAGTACCGTTCATATGTGTGCGACTTCAAGTTGCGGCAACTTCAAGTCGCGGCAACTTCAAAGTAGTCCCTGCATTACTTTGGTCCCACTTTGATGTGATTTGAGGTCCATGGACCTCAAAAATACACAGGCATTGCTTCAAGTTTTGGCAAAAAGTTGCGGGAAACTCGCTGCAAAAAACACGCAACTTTGGGCTTGCAATAGTGGAAACCGAGCCTTAATGCCGTGTCATGCGACTTATATCAAAACATCTGAGAAAAAGTCGCACTGAAGTTGGAACAAAGTAGTGCAAGAACTTTTTTTGGAGTTGCACCAATTAGAACGGGGGAACATTGAAATACATGTGTTTTGACTTGTCCTGCGACTTCACATGTGACAAGTTGCACAACAACTCGCAGTAGTGGAAAGAGAGTCTAAGGCTTCTTGGGACTGAAAAGTTGCATCACAAGTTGTACCCCATGATTTACAATGAGTACCGTTCATATGTGTGTGACTTGCTTACGCACATGCCCTATACACAGCGGGCACACATCTTTATTACAGAAATCCATATTTGGCATGGAAATTAACCACTTGCTTACTGGGCACTTAAACCCCCCTGCTGTCCTGACCAATTTTCAGCGCTGATTCATTTTGAATGACAATTGCGTGGTCATACTTAGCCAAATGTTTTTTGTTTTTTTTAAGTTCCAACAAATAGAGCATTCTTTTGGTGGTATTTGATCACCTGTGTGTTTTTTTCTTTTGTTCAAACAAAAGAAAAGACAGATTTTTATAAATAATTTTGTATATTTTTGTATATTTTTATATTAAATTTTGCAAACAGGTAATTTTTCTCCTTCATTGATGTACGCTGATGAGGCGGCACTAATTGGTTACACTGATAGGCAGCACTGCTTGGGACCACTGGTGGGCATTGATAGGTGGCACTGGAAGGTGGTACTGGTGGGCACAGATGAGGCAGAATTGCCTCTTCGGGACCAATGTCCCTTGCACCTAAGCCAGTGATCGACTTTTATTGTTATCCTCATGCTGTCAGCATGAGGAGAAAAAATAAACAGATCGGCCCTTACTTCGATCTCTAATCACCCGAGTCTCAGTGACTCGGGGAGCCCCTCCTATTACAGCCTCCCAGAAATTCAGGTCCACGCTGTGGCCGTCGTTTGGCTATAGCACAGACACCAATTGGTTAATAGAAAAACAGATGCAGATTTCTAGGACTGGCCAAAAATAATGTTTAGAGTCAAAGGCAACTGATGACTTTCTATTAAAGGTCTAAATGGGCCATTAACATGCATCACAATTGAACTTAGGAATGTGTCTTTGCAAAGTTAAACTCATTAAAATCCTTTCTTATTTTTGCTTGGGGATAGACTGCAGAGGGATTATAAGTTTCGGCGGATGTCTACACCCCTGATAGGTTGAAGACACCTCCCAAATTTTGCTAATTTCTCATTCAAAATTATTCACTTCCTTGGGGACACACAGGTCAATCTAAATAGTTTCCCCATTCGGGAAATTGCACACTAGCATTTTGCCATGTACATCCCAAATTATTATGTATCTTGGGGTTTATTTACTAAAAGGTAAATCCACTTTGCACTGCAAGTGCACTTAGAAGTGCAGTTGCTGGAGATACGAGGGGGACATGCAAGGAAAAGAAAAAAACAGCATCTTTGCCTCTACATGATTGGATGATAAAATCACCAATGCTACACCTCTGATTTTCATCAACTACACTTGTATTGCAGAAAGGATTTGCCTTTAATAAACCCCAAAATACCTAATAATTTGGAGTGTATACAACAAAGTGCTAGAGTGCAATTTGCATAATGGGGGCACTAGTTAGATTGACCTGTGTGTCCCCAAGGAAAAATATTATTAGGGTTTTACTCTCACTTCCTGTTTGGCTATGTGACAGGAAGTGAAGCCAATTTTAAGAAAAGGGACACAAAGCCCAACCTTTGAAAAAAAAAATTAATAAAAATCTTGATTTCCCTCAAATGTCCACAATTAGAATAGGATTGTCTTCAGCTTGATTTTAGTTCAGTGCTCTAAATCAGTGCTTCTCAACCCTGTCCTCAAGTACCCCCCAACAGGCCATGTTTGCAGGTTTTCCTTCATCTTGCACAGGTACTTTAAATCAAAGTCAATGGCTTTGTATTTTGGACAGCTATTTTAGATAAGATAAAATTTCCTAAACATGTCCTGTCGGGGGGGGGGGTTACTTGAGGACTGAGGCTGAAAACCACTGCTCAAAAAGAAAACGGAAAATTGAATACTTACAGCATACCAATGGTTGGTTGCTCCGCCCAAGACCAACCCACAGGACCACTTTAACTCTATAAATAAAAGAGTTGTTCCTCCCCGCCGGCATTCTTGTAACTAGAACTCAGAATATTAAGGATTATTGAAGGGAGGGTGTATGCTGCCATGGGTAAGCACCAGGAAAGGAAAATTACGGAAAGGTAAGTATTCAATTTTTTGTTTTCCTGGTGCCTCCAAGGCAGCATACCAATGGTAAATAACTCGCTTACAGGGAGGGTACTGCAATAAGAAATTTAATGAAAACTACAGCATCGATAACTGCAAGGTTCTCTCCCCAATTTCCCAGGAGGTAAGAACCGCTGGGTCTACACTATAGTGAGACATGAAAGTGTTGAAGGACGACCAACTAGCTGCTCGGCAAATTGTCTCAGGGGAGACCCACGCCAAAGCTGCCCAAGAGGAGGCTATGCCCTGTGTGGAATGCGCGTTGACCGTATCTGGAACTGTCAGACCACTAGCCCGATAAGTTCTTTGTATTAATTTTACGATCCAGCTTGCCAAGGTCATCTTGGATGGCGCCATTCCCTTTCTGGCGCCTTTTGGGATGACAAACAGCCTTTGATCTTTCCGGAACTGTTGCGTTAAACTTAAATAGTGCCTCAGGGATCTAGCTATATCTAACTCATGTAATCTTGAGGAGTCTGGGTCTTCCCCAAATGCTGGAAGAACCCATTCCTGGTTAAGATGGTAGACTGAAGGCACTTTAGGAATGAATTGATGGATGGGTTGCAAAACCACCCTGTCCGGGAAAAAGGTGATGTAAGGTTCCCGTGATCCTAAAGCTTGGATCTCTGATACTCTGCGAGCCAAGGTGATGGCGACCAAGAACACCGTCTTCAAGGAAATATTCTTTAAGGTGCATTCTTCTGTGGGAGCAAAGGGGGGATTTGATAGGGCATTAAGCACAATAGTCAAGTCCCATTTGGGGTACAATGTTTTCCTGGGAGGTCGCAATCTCAGGACTGCTTTCAAAAAGCGTTCGACAAGAGGGTTTAAAGCCCATCGTGTATCCGTTAGAGCTGAAAGGGCCGAGACGTGGACCTTAAGTGTGTTTAGGCCTAAACCTAAGTCCAAACCATTCTGCAGGAAGAGAAGTATATTCTGGACCCCAGGATCCAGGGGGTCGAAATGGTTAACCTCTGCCAGCTCTGTAAATTTTCTCCATATTCTGTAATAGGTGGAATTAGTGGAAGACTTTCTTGCCTGTAGAAGTGTCTGAATGACATTATGTGAGCATCCTAAGTCATCCAACCTTTTCCGCTCAATTTCCAGGCCCTCAAGTCTAGGATTTCCAGATGCGGGTGAGAGAAATTGTCTTGAGACAGAAGGTTGTTCAGGTGTCTGACATAAGAATGGTCCACGAGATGGGACCTAGAGAACAGTGAACCTGCAGGTTGGATGGTCTCGTCCCCCACCAAAGACTGGACTTCATTGTGGATGTGACCAATATCCCCTGATCCAGGCGATTCTTCCTCCACTGTGACAGAAACCCCAGCTGGAATCCCCGTAAATGCCACCTGGCCCACTTCACCATGGGTATACATGAGGAAAGGGACCCCAGCAGACACAGACAGTCTGATGCCGACATGAAATGGCCTGCCAGCACTTTTTTTACTTTCCCTATCAGGGCAGGAATCTTTTCTGAAGGAAGTGAAACTGCTCTCTCTGGAGTGTTGAAGAGTGCTCCTAGATATGTCATCTTCTGCGTAGGTGTGAGCTGACTTTTCGAGTAATTGATTAGCCACCCGAACCTGCTCAGTGTGTCTAGGACCAGTGGCACGTGTATTTCTAGGCTCTTTTTGTGCTGGGATAGAATCAGGATGTCGTCTAGATAGAGGATTGCCACTAGCACCTTGGTGAAGGTTCTGGGAGCTGTTGAGATCCCGAAGGGAAGGCATTGAAATTGTAAATGTAAGTCGCCTACTTTGAATTGCAGAAAAGGCTGAAACTGCTGCAGGATAGGTATATGTAGATATGCATCCTGGAGGTCTATAGAGACCATCCAATCCCCTGGTTGTATTGATAGGATCACTGTATTTAAGGATTCCATTTTGAAATGTTCTAAATTGATATATCTGTTCAACCTCTTCAGGTCCAACACGGGCCTCCAGCCGCCTGACTTCTTGGGGACCAAAAAGACTGGGGAATAAAACCCTGAGTGTTTTTCCAAGTCCAGAACCAGAACTACTGCTTGCTGACGAATAAGAATTTGCACATACTGAAGAAGGATCTCCCTCTTATCTTTGGATGTTGGGATTTTGGTGGGCTGGAATGAAAACGGTGGGGTTCGTTTCCTGAATCTCCAGAAATGCCCCTGAAGGACAGTGGAAACTGCCCACTGATCTGCACAATTCTCCACCCAAACCTGGGCGAACGCCCTGAGTCAAGCTCCCACTGGATCGGTTTGGGTGGATAGGGAGTCAAAAAGACTTCTGGCCCTCAACCGTGGATGTTGAGGCTTTAGGTTTCCCCATCTTCAAGAAAGTGGCCTGCGAGCCCTTCCAGCTTCTTCTGTACTCCCTACCTGGGTGGTACGTTCTGGAATCTCTTGCTCTCTGCTGAACAGCTGGACGTGACATAGATCTTTTTCTTCTGCTTCTGTCCTGGGGAATTAGACCGCTTTTCCCCCCTGTGACCCTGGTAATTGCTGCATCTATTTTGTTGCCGAACAGAGCTTTACCATTGTATGGTATGCGACACCATAATTGTTTTGAAGTTGGGTCGGCCGACCATGGTTTTAGCCACAATGCCCTTCTGGTAGTGATGGAATACAGCATAGCTCTGGAGGAACACTTTAGGACATCAATGGCAGCCTCTGCTATGAAATCTGAGGCCAACTTCAGCTCATCTAGTGCCTTGATGATTAGGTTAGAGCCCACACCCTGTCTGAGGGCTGTTTCAATGTTGTCTGACCACACTCTGGTAGCCCGTGAGATCGAGGTCAGGACTACCGCTGGTTTACATGCCCCTCCTGCTGCTTGATAACATTTTTTTAGATCTGAATCAGTCCTTCGGTCAGGGACATCCCTAAAGGAGACCGCGTCTTCTAGAGGTAGTGTTGTACCTGGCTAACCCCATAATTGAAGCGTCTACCGTTGGTACCGAGTCAAAAAGCCTCATCTGCCTCAGCAAGCGGGTACAATTTGAGAAAGAGATTATAAGCTAAGGGTCTTTTGTCCACTTTCTGCCATTCATCTGTCACTACTTCCTTTATTTCTTCCATTAAGGGGAAGGCTGATAATTTTTTCTTTAGGTGTGGGAAATATCTCTTTGCTTTAGATGGAGGCTCTGGATCTTCCTACCATTGGATTGCATCCTTTACCGCATTGATAAAAGGCTCTACTAGAGCTAAATCAAAGGCTGAAGCATTTTCCTCCCCTACTTCTGTCTCGTCTTCAGAATTAACCTCTGGATCCGGCTGCGGGGTGGGTGTATTTGCTTCGTCCGAGGGTGGGGTCACTTGGTCTTGGGATAAGGCCAACTCCCGGATAGAGTCCTTGATCAGGTTTTTGATTGATTCCATGGATTCTAGTTTATCTCTTTCTTTGTCCCCCGTGGCTTCTAGGAGGCACTGACCACATACCAATTTATCCGGGAGGGTTTGTTTACCACACACCCAACATGCTTTATCTCCTGGATATGCAGGTCTGCGCTGAGAGTCATGTTTACTTGAGGTATGTCGGGGTGATCTCTGACCACTGCGAGAAGCATGGGCCGAGGATGAGTGAGAATGACCCGAGCTCCTATGACTCTTTGATCTACTGTCTGGAGAGTCTCTGTGGGATGATCTGCGGGATGATCCATGATGCGGGCTACAATAAAAAACAGAAACAAAGAAGGATGTTTCAACCAGCCCGGGGTGCTCTTTTCTTTGCAAAAAACTTACCTGACTGTTGCAGCCCTTACCTAGTGTGTTGAGGATCTTTTTGATGCGGCATTAAAGAACTAGGGGCAGCTGAAAAAAAGAAAAGAAAATTGGAATTTAATCTGTCTTTTGAAAGAAAAAATTAATTTTTTTAAAAAAACATACATATATATATATATATATATATATATATATATATACATACATACATATGTATATCAAAACATACTCCAAATTAATATTCCCCTTCCCCCCTGGTACCTTGGCTGGGATCCATAGCACAGGGGAGAAAAGACAGGCAGACAGCCAAACTCCTACTGAAGCAGGCTCTCTGTTATATCAGAGAGTGATCCGGGTGTCTCAAGATGGCCGCCGTCGGCTTCACATCGCTACTGCGCATGCGCCATGACGTCACACCAAGGCCCCGCCCCCACCTGGAAAGCATAGCCGAATGGCGCGCGCGAAGCGCAGCACACTCCTGTCTGGAAGGAGAGATACACAGACACCTGTGGCACGCTGTGAAGGTAAAACAGAAATACCCAATAGTGTTTGTAATGAAGGCTGAATATTTAAGCATATACTCCCAAGGCATGCCGTATAAGGGAACATAGAGGAGGAAGTCTGGCTCCTGTTAACCCATAAAGCCCCAAAAAGATCCACAGAAAAACGGGCTCCCATACTTATCTGGCGCCTTTAGCAGCCCAAGCAATGGGACTCCATACTGCAGGAGAGCATGAACCTGCAACGGTCACACCATAAAGCGGTGAGGTAAGGCTGAGTGTGATCCTGCAGGAATGAGGACAGAGAAAAGAATGCCGGCGGGGAGGAACAACTCTTTTATTTATAGAGTTAAAGTGGTCCTGTGGGTTGGTCGTGGGTGGAGCAACCAACCATTGGTATGCTGCCATGGAGGCACCAGAAAAATTGAATACTTCCCACTCTGAAATGTTACTTTTATGGTCACTATCCATGGCAGCATACGCACAATCCATGCATGTGCTACCATGAAGGCACCAGGAAAGTAACTTAAAACTAAAAAAAAAAAAAAAAATGAAAAAGGGATTTGTCTAAGACATGCCAATCAGCCTAGTTAAGCTGCAGCTGGGAAATCCGTTGCATGAAAAGAACACGCATAAAACATAAAGAAATTGAAAAAAAAAAAAAAAAAAACACAGGACTTGGAAAAGAAGCAAGGAAAGTAAAATACACACATGTATGTTAATTTGAGACACTAATGCCGCGTACACACGGTCGGACTTTTCGTCTACAAAAGTCCAACGGACGCCGACGGACTAAAGCTGGCTGGTAATCCGATCGTGTGTGGGCTTCTCCGGACTTTCAGCAGACTTTTTCAGCCTCAAATCCGACGGACTTTAGATTTGAAACATGCTTCAAATCTTTACGTCGTAACTACGACGGACCCCGAAATCCGCTCGTCTGTGTGCTAGTCCGACGGACAAAAACCCATGCTAGGGCAGCTATTGGCTACTGGCTATGAACTTCCTTATTTTAGTCCGGTGTACGTCATCACGTACGAATCCGTCGGACTTTTGTGTGGTCGTGTGTAGGCAAGTCCGTTCGTTAGAAAGTCTGCTGCAAGTCCGCCGAAAGTCCGCCGGAAGTCTGTCGGACAGGCTGTCGGACTTTTGTAGACGAAAAGTCCGACCGTGTGTACGCGGCATAACAGAATAGGTTTGAGGTTTGACCCTTTTGCAGTGTAAATTAACAGGAGTTAAAAGGAGTGCACCCACAAGTGGACATCTATTAAGGATTAAAACAACATTAGGCACAACATCTTGAGAAACAATTTTAAAAACAAGGCAGCACAGACAGTTAAATCAAAGTGAACAACGTAAAAACAACAAAAATTGCCAACATAAAAAAGATTTCATGGTAAAATAACTACCACCCAAAAAAAAACAACAAACCAAAGTAACAAATAAACTGCATAAAAACACATCTGTTTTGCAACAACATAACAAACAAAATACAAATAGAAAATACATGTGTTAGAAACTCGATAAGGACACCCAAATGTACTCTCTTGCCTCCCCCACACACACAATCTTGGCTCTTTTCAGGGCAAAGTAAAGATTGCTATCTGCAAGCTTTATATAACATAGGTTTGTGTGCTAATAACATCATCCAGCATGCACCAAAATTACAGATGGGACAAAACAAAAACTAAAGAGCCTAACATGTGCAAAAGTTATACAACATATACCATTGCAGTCTAAGGGAACTGAAAGTCCCCACTTGGCTGGCTTATCTTCTAGTTATTGGCCTTAAAATGGGTATGGGGCCCAGGTCTCACCCTAAGGGACATATATCAATGTCACCAATTGGACAACCCCAAAAACGAAACAAGGAGAAATACCTTTAAATATGCCAAATTGCTGAAGGCCCAGTTCACACCAATGCAGTCCAGTGCATATTTTATGCATCAAAAATGTATGGAAAATCGGTTATATGGTTTGCAATGGCATAGTTCACACCAGTGCTTGTCGTTCCAGTGCGTTCCAGTTCCAGAAAAAAAAGTAGAACATGCTGCATTTTTTCTGCACTGGACTGTACTGGAGAGCTGTAAAACGCATCAAAAATGCACTGGTGTGGTGTGAACTGGCCCTAAGAGCCCTAAGGGCCAGATAACACCATAGAAACGCAGTCCGGATGCGTTTCAGGTGCTTTTCTGCATGCGCGTTTTTTATGCGTTCCAGTGCGTTTTTGGTGCATTTTTGATGCAGTCCAGTGCTTTCCCCCCCCTCTTTTTTCTTAACCTTAAATAAGGACAAGTGTGTTGCAGTGCGTTTTTGGTCCATTTAGGTGTGTTCCAGTGCATTTTTGATGCATTTTACAGCGTTCCAGTACAGTCCAGTGCATAAAAATGCAGCATGTTCTACTTTTTTTTGGGAACTGGAAACGCACTGGAACTGCAAGCACTGGTGTGAACTATGCCATTGAAAACCATATAACCTACTTTCCGTGCGTTTTTGATGCAGAAAAAAAACCGCACTGGACTGCATGTGGTGTGAACTGGCCCTTAAGAAATAAAAGTTATTTACTTGCAGCTATAATGAAATGTCGGTCCGGCAATACACATAAAAGTTCATTGATAAAAACAGCATGAAGAAAAAAAACAAAATTAAGAAAAAAAAATGTGTGGGGTTCCCCCGAAATTCCATACCAGGCCCTTCAGGTCTGGTATGGATATTAAGGGGAACCCTGTGCCAAAATAAAAAAAAATGGAGTGGGGGTCCCCCTCAAAATCAATACCAGGTCCTCCAAGTCTGGCATGGATTTTAAGGGGAACCCCGTGCCAAAATTTAAAAAAAATGGTGTGGGGTCCCCCTAAAAATCCATACCAGACCCTTATCCGAGCACGCAACCTGGCAGGCTGCAGGAAAAGAGGGGGGACGAGAGAGCGCCCCCCCCCCTCCTGAACCGTACCAGGCCACATGCCCTCAACATTGGGAGGGTGCTTTGGGGTTCCCCACAAAGCACCTTGTCCCCATGTTGATGAGGACAAGGGCCTCATCCTCACAACCCTTGGCCGGTGGTTGTGGGGGTCTGCGGGCGGGGGGCTTATCAGAATCTGGAAGCCCCCTTTAACAAGGGGACCCCCAGATCCCGGCCCTCCCCCCTGTGTGAAATGGTAAGGGGGTACAAAAGTACCCCTACCATTTCACAAAAAAACTGTCAAAAATGTTAAAAATGACAAGAGACAGTTTTTGAAAATTCCTTTATTTAAATGCTTCTTCTTTCTTCTATCTTCTTTCTTATATCTTCTATCTTCCTTCAGGTTCTCCCTTCATCTTCTTCTTTTTCTGGTTCTTCCTCTGGTGTTCTCGTCTGGCATCTTCCTCCGCGGCGCCGGCGTCTTCTTCCCTTCGTCTTCTGGGCCTGAGCATGATGGGATGGGAGGCTCCCGCTGTGTGTTGCTTCTCGTCTTCTGAAGGTTGTTAAATAACAGAGGGCGGGGCCACCCGGCGACCCCGCCCCCCTCTGACGCACGGGGACTTCCCCGATGCTTTCCCCCTGACGTCAGAGGGGGCGGACAGGGAAGTCCCTGTGCGTCAGAGGGGGGCGGGGTCACCGGGGTCACCGAGCCTCCCACCATGCCATCATGGATGCGGAGCGGCCCAAGGAGAAGAAGGGAAGAAGACGCCATGGAGGAAGATGCCGGATGAGAACACCGGAGTAAGAACCAGAAGAACCAGAAGAAGAAGAAGATGAAGGAGGATACCGAAGGAAGATAGAAGAAAGAAGATGGAAGAAAGAAGATGGAAAGAAGAAGACTTTAAATAAAGGAATTGTCAAAAACTGTCTCTTGTCATTTTTAACATTTTTGACAGTTTTTTCCATTTCACACAGGGGGGAGGGCCGGGATCTGGAGGTCCCCTTGTTAAAGGGGGCTTCCAGATTCCAATAAGCTCCCCACCCGCAGACCCCCACAACCACCTGCCAAGGGTTGTGGGGATGAGGCCCTTGTCCTCATCAACATGGGGACAAGGTGTTTTGGGGGGCTACCCCAAAGCACCCTCCCAATGTTGAGGGCATGTGGCCTGGTACGGTTCGGGGGGGGTCCTCTCTCATCCCCCCCTCTTTTCCTGCAGCCTGCCAGACTGCGGATAAGGGTCTGGTATGGATTTTTAGGGGAACCCCATACCATTTTTGTTTTTTTTAATTTTGGCGCGGGGTTCCCCTTAAAATACATACCAGACCTGAAGGGCCTATTATGGATTTTTAGGGGGACCCCATGCCATTTTTTTTTTGGCGCGGGGTTCCCCTTAATATCCATACCAGACCTGAAGGGCCTGGTATCGAATTTCGGGGGAACCCCACGCATTTTTTTTTTCTGAATTTTGTTTGTTTCTTAATGCAGTTTTTATCAATGAACTTTCATGTGTTTTGCCGGACCGACATTTCATTAGAGCCGCACAAAGTGACCCAGCGTTAAAAAAAAAAAAAAAAAGTCTAGAGGTGCGCCCGTTCAACCTATGCAAATGCTTTTACGTTGCCTGACATTTACTAATATTTTGCCGGCGCAGTGAACCAAAGTATTTGAACAAGTGTAAATGCCGTTTGAGCATGCCCAGTGTATAAATTCACCTCCCGCAGTTTAAATGTATTTGCCGGCGCTGCCAGCTTGTTCAGAGAAAGTTACTTTCTCATTCTATTTTGGTCATATTTGTGACTTGGGCAGTTAGTACTACACTTCCCCACATCACCCACATCACCCCCATATTATTGGCACTTCCAGTTTGTTTAAATTTGAAGTTAAAAATGCCGTGCACCAGGTCTATAGTGGCGTACAGAACACCTCTTCCCGTGCGCCGGGAAGAGAATAGTAAATGGGGGATCGCGCTGTGTTACCGGCGCAAATGCTTTGTAAATACGAAAATGTAATTTGCACATTGGCGTGCACCTCAAGTCATGGCGCAAATGCTTCGTAAATCAGCCCCTTTGTGTTATCAGCAAATTATTAAGAGTCAGTGGAAGAAGGGGAGGATCAGAGAAGAGAGGATCAAACAGCCTTTTACACAATGTGCAGGATTAACCCCTTAGGTTTCACAGTGAGTATAACAAGCATGCTTTACTGCATATTACAGACTGATTCTACTGTTGTGGGTTTAGTATCACTTTAAAAACTATCCAAATCTGCTGCTTTTTTCGGTAAGGTATCAAAACTGACAGAAGAGCTTTTTGAATCTTCTTTTAAAAGGCAATACCACAAGAAAAGTAGAGCAATTGCTTTATTGAATTCCCCTGAATGAGTCTATCTGCAAAGGTTTGCATAGCAAATAACAGTTGACTGAGAAATTAGGTACATAGTACAAAAAGTCATGCTGCGCTGTTGTTTTATGGCAATGGTTCTCAACCCTGTCCTCACGTACCCCCAACAGGCAATGTTTTGGGAATTTCTCTTAAATAAAATAGCTGTCCAAAATACCAAGCCATTGACTCGGATTTAAAGCACTCGTGCAAGGTAAAGGAAAACCTGCAAACATGGCCTGTTGGGGGTACTTCAGGACAGGGTTGAGAACCACTGATTCTGTGATGTAAAAAAATGAGACAAACATAAATACCGTATTTATCGGCGTATAACACGCACCCCAAGTTTAGGAGGGAATTTTCCTTGTCAAAAGATTTTATTAAGTATATGAATAAGTAGATAACGAATACATGAGTAAACATATTGTGGTACAGATAAGATGCTAAAATTATCCGTTAATAATATATTATTACATAACATATAAATTGGGGTAATTGGGTATAACCTGGATAAGGTGTAGAATACCTAAGTAGAAGCTATTAAAGAGTAAGTAGATTCTCAAATGGTACTTGTGCTCACAACTTGAGCTATGTCAGAAATGTCTGAAGGAGACTACAATCTACTAGGAAAAGAGCTTTAGGATCGGAAAGTGGATAGGGAAAAAGAGAAAGGAGAGAAAGAGTAGAACATAGAAAGGAGAGGGTCCACAGGGTTGAATTGGGATCCGTCATGAAGTCTGTACATTTTTATATATCAGCTTAAATCATTGCAACTCAGCTACCATGGCAGTAGAACATTCTCATCAAAGTTAGATGGTAAATGATGTGTTATCCATGGGTGCCACTGTTTTTCAAATTTGGGAAGTAGAGCGTTGTCAATGGCTACCATTTTGGCATGAATCATGGCGTTAGTCATCCTATTCTTCGTCTCAGCCACTACCAATGTCGGGGACCGCCATGCCTTTGCCAAAGTTTGCTTAGCTACTGTTAGAAGTTGTACAAATAGTTTAAATTGAATCAAATTTAGCGATCCTGGTTTCAGATTAAGTAATGCGGTAGCAGGATCAGGCTGTAGTTGCAAACCAAACATTTTGGAGGCCATTTTAAAGATCTCTTTCCAAAAGGTTTGTGCTATTGGGCATGT
Source organism: Aquarana catesbeiana (assembly GCF_042186555.1). NCBI lineage: Eukaryota > Metazoa > Chordata > Amphibia > Anura > Ranidae > Aquarana > Aquarana catesbeiana. The sequence continues at coordinate 368,118,316 of NC_133329.1, forward strand.
CCACCAGATGTGTAGTTGTGTACCTGGCTCTGAACAACCACGATAACATTGCGCGGAATAGGTTGGTGCATATTTTGCAACCCTAGTTGGTACAAGGTACCATCTCGTCAATACTTTATAATTAGCCTCTACCTCAATAATATTTGGGGAGGCTGATTTGGTAGATAACCAGATTTGGTCCCATTCTGTAGTGTCGAGTGTTCGACCCAGGTCCTCCTCCCATTTCCGGACATAAGAGGGTTTATCCAGTTCTGGTTGAACTATTAAATGTGAATAAAGTAAGGAAATCAAGCCTTTTGTGTGGGGATCTTTCCTGCAGATAGATTCAAACGCAGTGAAGTGTGTGAGAGGAGTGTCAGAGCTTATAAAAGGAGTGAAAAAGTTTTTAATTTGCAGGTATCGGAATAGTTCTGATTGAGGTATGCCGTAGTTTTCGCAAAGGGTTGGAAAAGGGATGAAAGATGTGTCAGTGACAAATTTATGTATGTTCAAGATTTCCCTTGATGACCATTCTCGAAAGGATTTGGGAGCAGTCCAAGCAGGATAAAAAGCGGGATTTTTTAAGAATGAGAGAAGGGGTTTATGTGTAGATTGTAAGTTGTGTTTGGATTGAAGACTGTCCCATAGAGAAATGAAATGTTTGGTGATGGGGTTTCGTAAACCTTTACGATCTTTAGGATGCAGCCAAAGCAGGTTCGAGATCGATAAAGGATCACATTCAGTAGCTTCAATTGAAACCCATAATGGGATTTCCTGTGTTGCATGATATTTAGTTAGGCTAGCAATATGAGCTGCCTTGTAATATGTTGCAAAGTTTGGTACGCCTAAGCCTCCATTTACTTTGGGAAGATAAAGTGTGTGCAAAGGTATGCGTGGTTTGGATGCCCCCCATATGTATGAAATTGCTTTTTTCTGTATTAGTCGTAGATAATAAGCGGGAATTGAAATTGGTAAAACCCTAAATAGATATAGTAACTTAGGTAGGATTGTCATCTTTATTGCATTAATTCTACCAAACCATGATAATGGAAGTAGAGACCAAGATTTCAGCAGGTTTGTTACATTTTTGAGAATCGGTGGATAATTTGCTGAGAAAAGATCTGATAAAGAAGCCGTAAGATGAATCCCTAGATATGGTATTGATTTTTCCGCCCAGGTAAACGGAAGTCCTACCTTTGCTGAATTTAATTCCAGGTTAGATAGGGAAATATTTAATGCTAAGCATTTTTTAGGGTTAATTGATAAACCTGAGAAAGCAGCAAACCTATTGAGGATGGGGAGGAGATTAGGTCCTGAGACTTGTGGGGATGATAGAAATAGGAGGATATCGTCTGCAAACAGACAAAGTTTATGTTGATATCCTCCTAGTTCTATTCCGGTTATTTTGGGATCTGATCGAATCGAAAGGGCAAGCGGTTCTATTAAGAGGGCAAATAAAAGGGGGGAGAGTGGACATCCTTGCCTTGTGCCTTTTTCTATATTAAATGGGTCAGATTTGTAACCTGCATACTTAATGTATGCTTTTGGTTTATTATACAATGCAGTGATCCAAGTTATAAAGTTAGGGCCAAAACCCCATTTCTGAAGTGAGTAATGTAAGTAGGGCCAGGAGATGGAATCAAAGGCTTTTTTAAGATCCAGAGATATAAAGCATGAAGGAATGCGGCGTGTTTTAGCAATGTGTGCCAAAAGAACCGCTCTACGTACATTATCGCCTGCTTGGCGTGTAGGCATGAAGCCTACTTGATCACAATGTATAAGATTACCAATAATTCCATTGAGGCGGGCCGCTAAAATTTTTGCTAATAGTTTGATATCCAAATTTAATAAGGAGATGGGACGGTAGTTATTACAGGATGTGTCGTCAGAATGAGGCTTAGGGATCATACAAATAGTTGCGGTCAATGATTCCTGTCTGAAGGATTTACCTTCTAGTAAGAAATTAAAAGCATCGGCCAAAATAGGGGAGAGGATGTCTGAAAAAGTATGATAGTATAATGCAGAATAGCCATCAGGACCAGGTCTTTTGTTTAGTTTTAATTCTTTGATTGCTTTGGTTACATCATTCACAGTGATGGGTGCTTCGAGTATAGTCTTTTGGGTGTTAGACATCTTGGGTATGGAGATATCTGAGAAGAAGGCATCGGCTTCAATGGTATTAAATTTATTTGTTTCTGAGTATAAGGAGGTTAGGTGGGAGCGAAATTTGTGAACAATTTTAGTGGGATTACTAGTGTATGTATCGTTAAACAATTTAAGTCTAATTGGCTTAAAAGATTTGTTTAATGACTTAAGTGCGCGTGCCATAAAAGTACCAAACTTATTGGATTTCATGTAGAAGGCATGTCGAGAGCGTTTTAGATATTTATCCGCGGATTCTGTGAGGAACAAGTCATATTCCAGACGTGCTTTTTCTAAACGACTTTTGGTAAGCGGCGTTGGATTATCTTGGAATGCTATAAAGGAAGAGTTAAATTCAGTTTCTAATTTTCTTGCAAGATTCCTGCGTTCCCGTTTGAATAATGTGAATTGCCTTTGTAAGGTGCCACGCAGCACAGGTTTATGTGCTTCCCATAATGTTATTGGGGAAATGTCAGGACTTTTGTTGTGTGTTAAATATTCTTTTAGTGCTTGTTCAATTATTAAACTATGCGACGAGTGTTTGAGTAATATATCTGGGAAGTACCAAGTAGGGTCATGATTTTTAGGTATAGTGGAAGTGATGGTAGTAAGGACTGCGTTATGATCAGACCATGGAATGGGGATTATATGTGATGTGAGTAACTCTGGGATCATACCTATTGTTAGAAATATATGGTCAATGCGAGTGAATGTTTGATGTGGGTATGAATAATAAGTGTATTTCCTTTTAGTCGGATTACATTCTCTCCAGGAATCTACCAATTTATGTTTAGAAAGAAGTTGGGAGAGAGATATCTTAGTTGGATTTCGAGGAGGAGTGTATGGTGATTTGTCCAGAAACGGGAGGAGGACCTGATTAGAATCTCCGCATACGACAAGTGTTCCCATCTTGTGTGTAGATACTACTTGTAAAAGATGGGTGAGAAAAGGTATAGGTTGTTTATTGGGTGCGTAATATGACACAACAGTTATTTCTGTATCCATTATATGTCCTAAAAGAATTAAATATCTCCCTTCAGGGTCTTTTATTTCAGAATGGAGTGTAAATGGAGTGGTGCGGTGGAAGGCTATGAGTGTTCCACGTTGTTTAGTAGTGGCTGAAGCTGAGAATACTTGCGGATAAAAGGAGCTTACAAATTTAGGTGTAGAAGTTGTCGTAAAGTGTGTTTCTTGTAGGCACACTATGTGTGCTTTGTTTGCATGAAACGAACGGAAAGCTTTCGTTCTTTTCTGCGGTATATTGAGACCCTGAACATTCAGGGTTAATATGTTTAAAGGTGCCATGGCAGTTGAGCTAGGAAGTGATACTCACAGACTCTTGATGTTCTTTGGCTGTATGGAATGACCTGTGTGGACCTGAAGGAAAGCAAGGAGAAAGGAAATCCAGGATAGACTAGAGTGAAAGAAAAGTAAGAACCGTAAGAAATAATACAATATATTTTTAAAAACTGATTGTAAATAGCGTCAAAAATTACCCGTGATTGGGGATACAACTCCCCATCAGGGGATAGAGGGCCTACGTCGACCACCCACATAATAAGAGCGGGGAGTCGAGGGAGGTAAGGTGGAGCACACGGAACATCCGCGTGTGGGAGAACCGCCTAAAAAAAAAACATCATGAAGATGTATAATTATAACCTGCCGGGTATAATAAAATAACTTCAAATGTCTTATATTTTCCTAAACCAAAGGGGGAGTATAGTACATATAGTACGTACTAATGGAAAGTCTAATCTAACAATTATATAAGCGTGAATGAGCCACGAGAGGGGTTAAGGTATAAACCAGGAAGACTGGAAGCTAGGAAGGGGCATGTGAGCAATTGGGACTAAAACAAACCCAGTTCTGTATTAGTCAAACTAACTATTATAAATCAATTGAGAAAACATATAGTATGTAATTAGGGATATTACATCGATTAGCTGGGTTTTAGTGCCTAAATATGATGAATTCAACATAAAAATAAATAAATAAATGAATAAATAAAATAAATAAATATATATATATATATATCTACACATACGCAATAGCATACGTACATATATAAATACATACGCACATCTACATACACATATACATATATATATATATATACACATACATATACATATATATACATACATGTACACACATACAAATATACATACACATACACATACATACACATATACATACATACACACATACATACATACGCCTACATATACATACATACACACATACATATACATACACATACATACACACAGATATATACATATACAAACATCTATACACACATACATACATGTGCATACACATAGTACACATATATAATATACACAAACATATATATATCTGAAATCTGGGTCCAGGTATTTAACCTGATCCCAAACTCCAAACCCGCAAATGAGAGCTTATATATTATAACAAATTAAACCAGATATAATAAAGTGAAATAAACTATGTTTCTATGCATATGTGATAGAAAACAGTCCAATAAATTGGTGTTCAGTTATGAAAAATAATATGGTAGTATAAATTGTTTATATAAAATAAATAAATTAATTAATTAATTAATTAAAATAAATACATAAATAAATAAATAAATAAATAAATAAAAATAAATAAATAAAAATAAATAAAAATAAATAAAAATAAATTAATTAATTAATTAATAAAAATAATTAAAAAAAAAAAAAAAAAAAGGAGAAAAAGTCAAACACAGCAGAGATCTCTTTTTTTTTTTTTTAAATCGCTGCTAAATTGTGATTATGAAGAGGAGGATTATAGGATTAACTAATCAGTCCATGGAATCTTCTTGTTCTTGAGGTGGAGAAGCGAAGCGCCCTCTCTTGTGGGATTGCTGTATTCCAGTTGTTTCTTGGGACTGAGATGAATTGCGTGTAGAGGAGGATGAAGTCGTTTTTCTACGTGAGGCAGAAGTGGAGGGGAGGTCATCAATCAGGTGTAGGTCTTGAAGTGTCTTTTGAAGTTCTTTTGGTGAACTGCAGGTATGTCTTGAACCCTGGTAACTAAAGCGAATAGAGAATGGGAAGCCCCATTGGTAGGTGATTTTGTGTCGCTGCAATTCCATAAGCAGTGGTTTCATTGCACGTCTTTTTGATATGGTTAATTGGGAGAGGTCCGAAAAAAGCTGATAATTATGACCTTGAAATGTTAAGGCTTCTTTCTCTCTGGCTGCCGTCAGAAGCTGCTCTTTCGTTCGATAATAATGAAATTTAGCGATAATATCGCGTGGGGGGCCATCTGTTTTTTTTGGCATAAGGGCTCTGTGGACTCTGTCCATTTCCAAGCGTTCAAGGGGTATACCTGGTATTAGCTCTTGAAATAGTGCTGTTATTGTAGAATTCAGGTCAGTAATTGTTTCGGGTATGCCCCTGATGCGTAAATTAGATCTTCTGGCGCGATTCTCATAATCTTCTAATTTATTTTGTAGTGTTAGGTTTTCTTCCTTGAGGCATTTTATTTCTGACATAAATTCCTGGGCAGAGTTTTCAAATTCATCTGCTCTGTGTTCCAATTCCTCAGTGCGCTTCCCCAGTTCTCTTATCTCTCTAGTTAAGCTGTTTGTTATGTGTTCAGATGTTTGTTTTAATGCTTTCTGCAACATTTTCTCAAATTGTTTTATGAGACCTGGAGAGGCAGAGGATTCCTGTGGAGATTTCTGTGACTGAAAAGTCTCAGTATCAGATTCCTCTGTGAACACAGGCTGTGAATGTGTCAGCTTGTGAGAGCGCTCTGAGGTACCGCTGTCTGAGGAGACTGGCTTCATTTTACCCGCTGCTCGGGACCGTGTGCCACCGTTAGGGAAGGTTTTTACCTTTGTGCGGGTCACTCCTAATACCATTACCAATACAAAACTTCCTCCAGGTATTCCGGAGCTTGTGTGAAAAGCCGTGTGTCTTAAATGCCGGCTGGCTGACAGATAACGGCGGCTTTCTCCCCTCACGGAGCGGAGCTCTAACAGGGCATTACTTTCCTGTCAGACTCCGCGCATGCGGTCCCGGTTGTAGGAGGGAATTTTAAGGAAAAAACTTTTTTAGGAAAAAAACTTACATTAAAGTGCCCATCAATGCAGCCTTATCAGTGTCCATCTGCAGCCTGTTCAGTGTCATCTGCAGCCTTGTTGTGTCACCTGCAGCCTTGTAGTGTCATTTGCAGCCTTTTAGTGTCATTTGCAACCTTGTTGTGTCATCTGCAGCCTTGTTGTATCATTTGCAGCCTTGCCCAGTGACACTGCAGACTTGTCAGTGTCACTGCAGTTTTTAAATATGGCGCCGCCGAGAGACACAAAGCCGGTCCTGTGTCTCTCGGCGGCTGCTTTCGGCTCCTCTCATAGTCCTGTGGGCGGAGCCGAGCGCCGCCCATATACATACATAACCAAGTGTGCTCGGCTAGGTTCGGCTAGCTCCGCTCACATTCACGCCCAGTCCCTGTGTTATGTCCATCATAGGGTGGGACTGGGCGTGACCGTGAGGGGAGCTAGCCGAACCTAGCCGAGCACACTCGGTTATGTATGTATGTCGGCGGCGCTCACTCCTCCGCTCACAGTCAGCGGGAGATCGGCAGGGATCGGCGTATAACACGCACCCACGATTTCCCCCTGATTTTAAGGGGAAAAAAGTGCGTGTTATACACTGATAAATACGGTAATTTCAGAACTTTTTCCAAGTTTAATGTGACCTTTAAACTGCACAACTCAATAGAACAAACTGAAATCTTGGAGGGAAGTAAAAATAAAAAAATTAAATAATATGGTTGCATAAGTGTGCACACCCTTAAACTAGTACTTTGTTGAAGCACCTTTTGATGTTATTACAGCACTCAGTCTTTTTGGGTATGAGTCTATCAGCATGGCACATCTTGACTTGGCAATATTTGCCCACTCTTTGCAAAAACACTCAAATCTGTCAGATTGCGAGGGCATCTTCTGTGCACAGCCCTCTTCAGATCACCCCACAGATTCCAAAACTTTAATCTTCTTCTGGTGAAGCCATTCCTTTGTTGATTTGGATGTATGTTTTGGGTCATAGTCATGCTGAAAGATGAAGTTCCTCTTCAGGTTCAGCTTTCAAGCAGGAGTCTGAAGGTTTTGTGCCAATATTGACTGGTATTTGGAACTGTTCATAATTCCCTCTACCTGGACTAAGGCCCCTGTTCCAGCTGAAGAAAAACAGCCCCAAGTCATGATGCTGCCACCACCATGCTTCACTGTGGGTATGGTGTTCTTTTGGAGATGTGCAGTGTTGTTTTTGTACAATTTAACTGGGCTTGGATGTTTTTTTCTTCGTAAGAAAAGGCTTCCATCTTGCCACTCTACCCCATGGCACAGACATATGAAGAATATGGGAGATTGTTGTCACATGTAGCATGTCACACAGCCAGTACTTGCCAGATATTCCTGCAGCTCCTTTAATGTTGCTGTAGGCCTTTTGGCAGCCTCCCTGACTAGTTTTCTTCTCGTCTTTTCATCAATTTTGGAGGGATGTCCAGTTCTTGGTTATATCACTGTTGTGCCATATTTTCCCCACTGGATGATGGGTGTCTTCACTGTGTTCCATGGTATATCTAATGCCTTGGACATTCTATTCTACCCCTTTCCTGACTGATACCTTTTAACAATGAGATCCCTCTGATGCATTGGAAGCTCTCTGCAGATCATAACTTTTGCTGTAGGATGCCTCTAAGAAAATGTCAGGAAAGACCTACTAGAACAGCTGAACTTTATTTGGGGTTAAAGGAGTTGTAAACCCTTATGGTTTTTCACCTTAATGCATTAAGGTGAAAAACCTTCTGTTATGCAGCTGCCCCCCAGACCTCCCGTTTTACTTACCTGATTCTGCTCTTTCTCGCCCTGGGGATGAGCACACTAGCTCCAGCCGCTGTCTCGTGTCCTGATTAGATAGATTGATAGCAGCGCAGCCATTGGCTCCCGCTACTGTCAATCAAATCCAATGACGCAGGCACTGGGGGCGGGGCAGAGTCCTGCTGTCTGTGTCAATAGGATAATAACACACAGCAGGACATGGGAGCGCGCCCGCACGAGTTCCCTGAAGGAGATCGCTTCTCCGACGGGGCACTCAAGAAGAGGAGGAGCCACGAGCACAACTGAGGGACCACAGAAGAGGAGGATCGGGGCCACTCTGTGCAAAAACTGCACAGTCGAGGTAAGTATTAATCAGAGGCACTTTATACGATGGTAGGTGTGCACTGACTCCTATTTAACATGGGTTTGAATGTGATTGCTTAATTCTGAACACAGCTACATTTATAAGAGGGTGTGCAAACTTATGCAACCACATTATTTTATTTTTTTTCATTTTTACTTCCCCCTAAAAGATTTTAGTTTGTTTTTCAATTGAGTTGTACAGTTTATTGATCACATTGAGGCTGGATTCACACTATTGTGAATTGGATGCGTTTTGTCGGCATCCAATTCGCATAGCAGGAGATTATGATGTGCTCTGTATGGAGCCGGTTCACACATCTCCAGAGCGGCTCTGGTGCGCATTGCACAGGAGTCCTGTGCATCTTCTGGTCCTTTTCAGGTCTGAATTCAGCCAAACATTAGCTGAAATCGGACCTGAAACGGTGAATGGAGACGCACCGGACTCTAGCTGTGAGCCGCTGCGTTCCCCAGTGTGAACCCAGCCTAAAGTTGGAAAAAGTTCTGAAATGATTTGTTTTTTTGTCTCATTTTTTTACTTAACAGAAACCTGACATTTTAACAGGGGTATGCAGACTTTTTATATCCATTGTATGTAAACATTTTGGAACCCCAAACTTGTGTAAAATACATCAGAATGCAAATGCACCATCCCTGGAAAGAAAGACCCTTGTGTACTAATGCGAATGCACAAACATTGAATCATACTATGTTCATATGTTTTGGTGATTTGGCTGCGCTAATGCTTTTTTTTCCCCTAAATGTGTATTGTTAAAGAGATGCGCAAGGTCGGCATCTATAGTATAATCTTCATTTTAGTAAATGTGACAGGCTAAGTTTATTTAAAAATTAATTTCTAATTTAGAATATTTTGACATCTGCGGCATATATATAAGCAATTTAGGGAGTCGATTTTCTTCCGTTTGTGTGGGCGATGTTCATTAACGTACCTTTTGTATGTGCTCTCACAAAGAAGTGGAAAACAGGGCCTAAAATATAAACAATATGGAAAACAAATGTTTAAATTGTGATCTGTGCATGCGTCAGGTCTTCGCTGTCCTATCACAACTTTTGCAGTGGAAGCTTTGTATTCATTCACAGAATACAAAGCTGCCGTTGTGAGACGGGAAGGCTTTGTCTCACAGCCAGAACCCAGCACTGTGTGCTGTACAGAGCTGTAGCTATATACAGTTCATAAAACACAAAAGAGAGAGCAGTGCCATCTGAGTGCAGCATTGTTGAAACATTTTAATGTAGGACAGACAATTTTAAACTCACAAGATCGTAGAGATCACAGCGCATGTAGGAAGGTATAAAATGTTCATCTACTCTTGGGGGAAGGCGGTGTTCCTGGCTGCGCTGGGGGCTCCCAGCGCTTCCTGGTTCTCAGAATCAGGGACGTCACTTCCGGATGTTGAGGGAGTGGGGAGGAGCGCGCGTTCCGAGCATGCGTGCTCCTTCATCAGGCGTCAGGCAAGATTTTCCACTTCTTGATTAGAGTTGCTTTCCCCATGACTCAGAATCCAGAAATGTCAGTGCAGCGCTGGTTGAAAGATGTAAGGGTCTGTCAGGAGTCCAGAAACTCATTGACCTTTTATATTCACACACTAATTACAAGCAAACAGATCACCGGTGAGGATGGTTACCTTTAACCTCCCTGGCGGTATTCCCGAGTGTGGCTTAGGGTGAATTTTCAGTACCAAAAGCGGTAACCCCGAGCCACACTCGGCATCGCATCGCAGGATCCAGGAAAAGTTACTTTCCTGGTCCCCAGGATCCTGCGATGTCTCCCCGCTTGTCCGCGGGCTGTGTCGGGCTCCGTTCCCTTTTTACAGTGTATCAAATTATTTCACATCCCTTTTGTCCCTAGTGCTTTGTCCAGTATGCATGCAGTTTTATATTATAAATACTGTTCTTTCTGCCTGGAAACTGGAAACAGCGATAATAAATTAGAATCACTTGCAGAATTGAGCGATAGTGATTTGTGGGGAAATTTGTCATCAAACACTGAAAGTAACGACAGCAAAAATTCTGCAACTGAGCAAATTTCTGTGTTTTTGATTTGATTACATTATTGAATACATTTTATTATTATTATAATATTATTTGTTATAATTATTTATAGTTATTTATTATAATATAATTTATGATTTTGTGTTTCAAACTTTATCATACCCGGGATGTCTACTAGACTCTTGTTTGGACAGATTTAAGTGTCTTATACCAAAGAATTACAGGCCTACAATATAAAATGCCAAATTTCCATGCAAAACATTGTACCGCTTTGAGCATCAAAAATCTGACATAATCATTCCCCTAGGGAGGTTAATAGCCATTCAAAACCCTTTGTGTCAACTTGTGTGCATGTTATCAGGCCAAAATCACCAAATTATATAAACTTTTGATCAGGGCCATTTGGGTAGTTCCTGTTGTCATTATGATTTAAAAAGAGTAAACACAGTTGATTGATAACAAATGGCTTTAGCCAAACACCAACCATGAGTGAAAGAAAACTTTTTGTTATCATTCATATTCTTGAAGAAAGAAATCATAATTTCTGCAAGGGTATGTAAACTTATGAGCACAACTGTATATGTCACCCAGCTTATATCTACTTATATACTACATAGAACAGGAAAAATAATTAGACATTTAGGGAAATTCAAAAATACCATCTTTATTGGCATATAACACGCACTTTCGTGTTTGCGTGTTATACGCCGATCCCTGCTACTCGGAGTGGAAGAGCGCCGCCGGATGACACAATTTATACCCAAATGTCACGCTTCAAAATTGCGCCCACTTGTGGAATGGCGACAAACTTTCACCCTTAAAAATCTCCATGGGCGACATTTTAAAAATTCTACAGGTTGCAGAATTATTGCTCTCGCTCTACAGATCGCGGCGATACCTCACATCTGTGGTTTGAACACCGTTTTCATATGAGTTTGCATATGCGTTCGCTTCTGCACGTGAGCTCGGCGGGACAGGGCGCGTTTAAAAATTAAAAAAAACATTTCTTATTTATTTTACCTTTTATTTTTACACTGTTCTTTTAAAAAAAAATTGTGTGTAATGTAAACATACCTTGTAATAAAAAAAAGCATGGCAGGACCTCTTAAATCTGAGATCTGGGGTCAAAAAGACCTCAGATCTCATATTTACACTAAAATGCTAAATAAATAAATAAATACATGCCGCAAGATCACCGATAAAAGTGATCTTGCGGCAAATTCGCCACAGAGACCACTTTTATCTCGAAGTGGATCGCCCGCTGCAGAAGAGGATACCAGGGTTATGGTAGCTAGCTGCTGCCATAACAACCTCTTCAAAGTACCGACATATAACGACGGTGGGCGGCCTGGAAGTGGTTAAACCAAAAAATCACCGTTTTGCATTAAAAAAAATTCCAGAGGCACAAAAGTGCATTGATGTGAACATTTTCTATAGGAACCCATGTTAAAAATGATGTCCTGCGTTTCTGCAAAAAGCATGAAAAAACGCATCCTTTTTGTGAACCGAGCCTTATACTTGCAAATAGGGCCATTAGTGATTACATGCGCGAGACCCAGAGGAGGCACCTGGCACTTAGCTGCATTAAAAGCAATGGGGGTCTGACAGCTCCTACAGCTAATCAAAGCCACGGAGGCATGCTGGGTCGATGACGTCACAAGGGGGCAGGGTCACCCAGTGTTACCAAGTGACTCTGCCTCTTAGTTATTTAAGAAATGTCAGATAGCGGGAGCCAAAGAGACTGGAGGTTTTTTTTATTTTTTTGTGGGGTCCTGCGGTGTGGGGGGCTTCATGATTGATGAAGGATCTACAACAGGGGACATTTATTTTTTAATAAAATTTGTGTTGTGTCTTTTTACACTTTTTTGGTAAATGTGTAGTGGTACTGAGTTATGTCCTCCTTACTCATTCATATGGTGGGGGGGTGGGATCTGGCAGCCCCCTTGTTTGCAGGTTTGTAAAGCCCCCCTCACCCACAGATCCCCACAACCACAGGCCGGGGTTGTGGGGAAGAGACCCTTGTTCCCATCAACATGGGGGAGGCAGGGCTCCCCCTGCCCCAAAGCACACCTCTATGTTGAGGGCATGTGCCCTGGTATGGTTCGGGGGGGGGCAGGCTGCATGCTTGGATAAGGGTCTGGTATGGACTTTAGTGGGGAACGGTTAGTGGGGAAGCCCGCTGACAGCTGATAACTCATCGGTTGTTAAGGAAGCGATGGCTGGCGTTCAGGCCCCTCCTTAACAACCAGCTATTCTTCACACAGAATTTGAATCAGTTGATCCTTTTTCAACCGTTCCACATTAGAATTGTTCCAAAAATTTGGAATTTGTTAGGAAACAAATATACGAAACTAAATTCATTACTATTTAATTTGGAGATTCAGATACATCCGAATAACGAAAAATTCGACCAAATTTATATTTGGACCAAAACGAATTGCACATGTCTAATTCAGTGTGAAACTTTACCTCTGTGCAGGAACTTCCTGTAATAAAGACCGGTCACTGTTCCTTGTGCAGGATGGCTGGTCTTGTCTCCGTCCCCTTCTGTAGGTTTTCTGCAGGCAACCTGTAGTGGGTGGAGCATACTGGGTCCCTCCCACAGCTCTGCTCTCTGCACAGGCTATGTACAGCACAGTGATGATGTCATTGCTACAAGATTTGCGACTGCATTTAATACACATAATGTGGCTTTCTATCCTTTGTGGCTCATAAGGGAATATATTTAAATAATTTTTTTGGCCTCAGACTGCAGCTTTAAAAGTGGTCTATTAGGTTAGAAAAGTCTTCTAAAACACTTTTCTTCCCAACAAAAAATTGCATGTTTCGGGTTGCCACTTTTTCTTTAAGCCAAACCCTAACACTTTAGCAACGCATAGCGCCCCCTCACCCTGTGACGACGTTTCGTGTTGAAAGCGAAAGTGATAAAATATTCTTTTGCTTCAGCTGTGTGACTAGATAGGTGTCTAATGGGTGGGAAGCCTCACTTTCGTCATTCACTGCATGCGCTGCTAGTAATACGGAGTCATGTCAGAGCTTACAGTGCTCCAAAGAGAGCAAAATTTTGGTGTCCACTTAGCTGTGCCTCTGTGACTGAAGTTGCCAATTTTTTTGCGGTGTCAGGAGGTACACAGCATGGCGACATAAAAAGTCTACGGGAAAACGTTGTCTGATAAGCATAAGCGCGGTCGACATGGTCAACTAACAAAAGGACATTGCACCCCGGAATAAGAAAACAACTGCTGCAAAAGTGACTGCAGAGCTCAATCTCAGTCCCGTGAAGACAGAGATTGAGCCCTGCAGTCACTTTTTCAGCAATTGTTTTCTTATTCCGGGTCACAATCCTGCTTATTAGATGACCTTTTTCCCAGAAACTGTGTGTAGCCCCCTGTTTCTAAAATTGGGGCTATAGTGTAAATTTAGTTTTTGACTGAGCTGTAAACAGCTCAGATTTGATTGTATATTTGGTTCTGTTCTAAACTTGGCTGAGTTGTGCATTTCTCACTGTTGCCAGTAGGTGTCACTGGTACCATAGGACAGTGTGAGAATTACAACTAGGTTAAGCTGTAATGAGTATTCTTATTCCGGAAACAGCCCAGTAGGAGGTGCCTAGACGCTGTGCATTCTGGGAAGGGGTATTTATTGGACAGATGCCATGTGCTCTTAGTGAGTCGTTACCTCCGGGCCCTCCTGGCCTGAGGATGTGTTGCTGCATATTCTGCAAGTAGGCCAAGAAGCCTGCCTGGGGCCTACTAATCCTGAGGTGGTCCTTAGGCTGTCTTCCCTGTGTGGAAGAAGCCGAGTCAAGCTGAGGAGATCCAGGGGAGGACCCTTGGTAGAGAGAGCCAGGATGAAGGCTGGTCTCTCAGGAGGACCTGGTGACTCGTTTGGAGGATGCACCTATATCTAAACTACACTTACAGTATCGCCAGGTCAGCTTAAAGGTTCTGGTACTGTGAAGCTATTCTACAATCTAATCAAGGTAACTAGCTCCTGGCTGCTAAGTCTGTGAGAGAGACTTATACAAGAGTTCTAATGACTGCTAGGTCTGTGAGAGAGACTTATCCAGGAGTTCTGCTGGCTGCTAAGTCTGTGAGAGAGGCTTGTCCAGACATCCTACCAGTTGTTAGGTCTGTGTGAGAGACCTACCCAGGTATTCAAGATCTGCTAAAAGAAAGCTGTTTTGTCCTTTGGATTCAAGGAGTCTGTAAGTGATCTGCTAAAAGGTGTATCTCAAAAATCTCCTAAACCTCTCTCCTACTACTTTTCTCAAGTTCTCATTAAAGCATTGAAAAATACCTAAAGTGACTGGCGCCTAAATTCTGTTCTAAATTCCCATTATAGCCATGGACTCAGCTCTGGGGTGAATGTAAGCCCGCTCGCTCCCTGTATCTGGAGGTACCTCTTTGCTCCCAGTAGACCCAGGGGGCGCTACATGTATATGCTGTTGTAACCTTTGATACTGTACATTGCGACACCGCAAATAAATTGGCGACTCCAGTCACAGAGGCACCAGAAAGTGGGCACCAACAATTTGCCTTCTTTGAAGCTCTGTAAGCTCTGACATGACTCCATAATACTATAAGCGCACGCAGTAAATTATGAAATTGAGGCTTCCCATCTGCGTGTCAGGCAGCCCATTCATTTCATTGGGCTGCACTACATGTGAAAAAAGTGGAAAAGGTGGCCCTAGGTCTTTTCCAAAAATTAATTGCACCAAATCGCATGGTCCTGCAGCACCATGCAGTTTGTTCCTTGCAAAAATGCACATTTGCAGATGCATGGGGGTACCATTAACAATCAATGCACCACCACATGTATGTTAAAGGGCCACGCATTTCTCTGCATTGCGAGTTAGTGTGCGTTCCCAACACACAAAAATCTTAACCTAACCTCACACTATCTGCCCATACCTAGAAGAATCTGTGTTTGTTTAGAACACTCAACCATTTACTAGTGAAACATGTCTTAGACACTTTTTAGAAGTCTTTTGAGCCCATGCACCACAATTTTCGTTGCTTTCCTCAGTCATATACCGCTGTCAATCATAAGGTAGGGGGACCTTATGGTGATCTATTCTCTCAGAGTTCCACTGTCTGTGTGCCCTTGCTTCATTGGTTGATTCCTGGCAACCAATGAATCAAATACAAAATAAAATGTGAACACAACATCCCCTCACCCCTGATTATTCTGAGTTGGTCTCAATTACCTCCAGTTTCATTATATACATTTATCTTTTTGAATTTGTCACAGCCACAACATAAATAAGAACTACATAAACCTGTCTTACGTACTGGGAGGGTTACCACAATTGTTGCAATGCCTTAAGGAATTTGGCAAAGGACATTTTAAAGGGCCAATCCCACCAGAAAGATGATGCTAAGAGCGGGTTCATACCGGCATGCTATTTGGATGCAGCAAGATTTAGACATATTTTACACATAAAACTATGTACGCTTCTATTAGACCGTGCATTTTCATGAAAGTGCATCAAAGTCCTGCATGCTCCATCTTTGATGCACTTTAAAAGCAGTCTAATAGAAGTCAACCACATGTAAAACACGGATACAAATCGACCTGCAGTCAAACTGCAGCCCAACACCACTTCGAGTAAAGTAGGCCATCATAAAAAATGCCTCCTAATTTTCACCTGCCTAGAAGTCATCAAGTTCCAGGCAGCTGAACGGTCTACGAGTTGGTTTTTCTCTGTCACTGTTCTCATGTGGAACATACCTTGGCATGTTGGCTTCCATTCCCAAGGATTGAAAACTATAAACTGTTAAATGTCTAATCAATTGTGTATCAGTTTTTATTTATTCATTTATATTTGGTTTAGCCCTTGCACATCCCAAGAAATTCTCAGATGGGTCATGTCAATGGGTATTCATTGCTGGCTTACAGGTTGCATAGACAGCGATTCTGCTTCAAAAGCCCTCCAATCTAAAGCTTCTGTAAAAATCAGCTGGTGTCCATTATTTTAAGACAACAAAAGAAAAACTATTTAAGGCCTGGTTCACACTTATGCATTTTTTTTATACGTTTTCAGTTTTGCAGAAACACACTACAGTCCATTTAACATGGTTTCCTATGGATCACGTTCACATCTGTGCATTTTATGGAAAGAGCCAGGGACTATTTTCTGGTTCTATAGACTTCAATGGATCAAAAACATGTATTGAAAAACACAAAATGCACCTGGAACATGCAAACTGCAACCCGCATAGGTGTGAATCAGACCTAAAAGCTAGCGGAAAGTGACATTTCTACATATATAATTTCCTCCTGCAGCTGTCACAGGTTTGCTTTGTGTTCAGGTCAATGTTATATTTAAGGCTGGTTAAAAGGAAGTAGTACAGACATTTTATACTCTACATTGCTCAGGGTTTAAATTTGATCAGGTATTCTGGATATGCATGGTCATCATGAAACACAACAAAATATGTTATAGCTTGTATGTTGTCCACAACAGAATCATAGCGTTGTTCTTTGGTCTGTGCATTGATATATGGCGGCTCCCGGAGGGACTGGTCTCCTTTACAATATCTTCCGATAATTACAGCAGCCTGGTAGACACACTTGTATCCATCCTTGTCTGGAGCTGAGTATTTGTCATTGCAAGAGTAATGTGACTTAACAGCAAAATAAGTCCCATAGCCACAAACTGTACCTGATAGATTAAGAGGAAAAAACAAAGTGTATGTAACCTTAAATCTATTTTTCAATATGCTTGGTATGCTTTTTGTATACAGTCCTCTTAATCAAAGAACTTTTGTGAAGCTGTTGCAAAGTTACTTTCCTGGAGATCCTGCCAGTTACAGCATATCCTGGGGCAGGCCGATACTAAGCTTCCATGCCGCAACTAGCAGCTCTGTTGTCATCCTGTCCTGCAAGCTCTTGGACTTTTAGGCTGCTTCTATTTGAAAGACCTGATAAGAATTCCAACAGACAGACATTGAGAAGTTCACAAGGCAGGACAACAGTGCTGCTGCTAATTGTGATGCAGTGGCTTAGCATTGTCAGTCTGCAAAAGGAAATGTTGTGACCGGTAGGATCTCCAGGTAGCAAACTTTGTAAGAGTCACAAACATTTATTGTTTATGATCACAGACTACACTCTTCATTTTTATAACAGCAATGTAATTACAATACAAAAATAGTTATTATTGACAATCAAATATAAACTTTAAAAAAATTCCTTGCATGGTGTGAGTTCTGCCTGGCTATTGGCCATCTCTTTCAACACTTTCCCTGCATGCTTTGCAGCTTCTCCTCTGCTGTTTCCTTTCCGTTTCTAAGGACTACATATCCCATGGTACCTTGCTGTCTGCAAGATGCGATTCCTGTATTGACTCCGCCTCCTGAAACTCCTCCTCTCAGCAACTCTGTAGTACTGAAGGCAGGCTCTGTGACACAGCAGTGTCTATCAGAAGGGATTAGTGAATATTTGTCACAGTAATAAGGAGGTGAATATGTGATTAAAGTCAGAGTAAAGTTGACAAATTTCAACATCATTCACAGTTATAGGAGTAGGCTAGAAACAACTTAAATACAATGCAGGATATCAATATATGAGTTTTATATTTTGACCATAGGATACAATTTAGGAAATGGCATACAGTAAGATATGATGATTAACAAGAAGAAAAAAAAAAAGTGGTTGAAATTCACAGTAGTTGATCACTGCAGGGCACTTTTTCCTGCCGCTGGGTTGAACGAAAAAAAAATAACTCAGTGTGTACCAGGCTTTACTCTATACAAAATGAAAAAGTCTCGCCTTTGATTCTACTTAGGTCTCCTCAGGGCTGGACTGGGACACAAATTTGGCCCTGGACTTCATCCAGACTGGCCCACTTTAATTTTGCAGACACGCACAAAAACAATTGAACAAGTGAAGTGGGAGGGCTAACATCTTACAGGAACATTGCTACAGCCCCATTGGCCAGGTTAGGTGATATAGAGTGCCAGGTTAGGTTGTATATAGAGCCAGGTTAGGTGGTATATAGAGCCAGGTTAGGTGGTATATAGAGCCAGGTTAGGTGGTATATAGAGCCAGGTTAGGTGGTATACAGAGCCAGAGAAAATACATGATAATGTGAATAGATAAGAGAATACTGACCCTATTCCCCTCTTCCTCTGTCACCTGTACTAAAAGTATGAACACATGGCTATCCCTGCTGCTGCAGAACCTCCTTCTCCCCCTCCCTGAAGTAAACAGAAAGAAAAAACTCACATGGGAGTTAGCATGCTGAGGACTGATTTTGGCTTCTTCTTCCAGGAACTGAGGTCAAAATGTGGCGGGAGGGGCTGCAGCATGGACAAAACATTATTGGCTAACACTGAGATGAGATGCAAATATCTCCCCTCCCTTTGATGGTCCGGAATGGGACACTGAAATAACATCATCCAGTCCTGCATCTTAGTGTTGTGTTCAGCTCCTCCACACATTACAGGTTGGAGATGTATTTTGCACACACAGGATCAGGTTTAGGTGCGGAAGTGCTGCTGCTGCTCGAGCTGGCTCTGCCTGCTTGTCATTATGACATGCAGGAGACCCGGACTGCAAACTTGTAACAGGACAGTCAGGGAGAATGATCGGCACGGCAATTACAGAGTGATACAATGTTTGTCTTTGCCTCCAGCAGCTTAAAGCTTACAGGAGGGAGAGGGAGAGACACACAGAGCAAACCGGCCCACTGAGCCATTGGCCCACCGGGAAACTCCCGGTAGTCCCGATGGCCAGTACATGCCTGGACTTGATGAAAAATTGGAAACCACAGATGGGAAAACCATACCCAGTTGTTTGCAGTCTAAGCAGAGACAAGTAAATCTATCTGCATTTGAGGCCTGTAAATTAATTTTGAAAACTGACAAAGAGGCTTGCATGGGTTTGCTATTTTGTCCAAATGACCATTTTCTTTGGTACAGTGAACAGAGACTCAAAATTTTGTCACAATAAGTGAGGAAAAATTGGTGAATGTGGACACCCATCACAGAGAGCTGCTTAAGGTCCCATTCACACTCAAAGTGCCCCATCACAGTTCCCCCCATGCTGATCATCAGCGATAGGCAGAGCAGGCATCAAGTGGATGTAAACCCAATGTCATCCTTTCTAAACTACTGCCATAGGGGTTATCTATAAGGATATACATGCCTCCTGCATGTATCTTTACCTGTCAAATGTCTCCCCTGTGTCTGTTATGAGACCCGAAAAACTGCAGATTCTGTGGGCGGGTCTGTTGTCTGGAGCTCGGTGGGTGGAGTCGTGATGTCAGTAGACTCCCCGCCCACCTCTACACTCCCCTTATCAATATGCATTTTCTCCTGTGTATTTCTTGCACTGAACTTCTGCTATGATCTCTAACATCCAGTGAAAAGACAGGAAAGTAACCACATGACTTCAGCATGCCAAATCATGCTGAGGTGTGGAACAGCCAATCCTTGCAGAGCTGCTGAAGAAAGGTGTGGGGGTGGGAATTAAAAAATAACGCATGTCTTATGCCGCGTACACACGGTCGGACTTTCCGGCATACTTGGTCCGGCGGACCAGAGTGTGCCGGACAATCCGCCCGTGTGTGGGCGGCGGCGGACTTTTCCGGCGGACTTCTTCCCAAAAGCCCGCCGGACCTAGATTTTAAACATGTTTGAAATCTTTCCGTCGGACTCAGTTTCGGGCGGAAAGTCCGCTCGTGTGTGTGCTGGTCCGACGGAAAGCCCGCTCGTGTGTAGGCTGGTCCGACGGACCAAATACGACACGAGGGGATGGTATTGCATCTCGCGCTCGCTGCAATAGGAAAAACAAATCTTCCTATTGCGGCGAGCGCGGGGCATACCAGGCCCTTAGGTCTGGTATGGATTATAAAGGGGAACCCCGCTACGCCGAAAAAACGGCGTGGGGTCCCCCTAAAATCCATACCAGACCCCGATCCGAGCACGCAGCCTGGCCGGTCAGGAAAGGGGGTGGGGACGAGCGAGCGGCCCCCCCCCTCCTGAACCGTACCAGGCCGCATGCCCTCAACATGGGGGGTGGGTGCTTTGGGGGAGGGGGGCGCCCTGCGCCCCCCCCCCCAAAGCACCTTGTCCCCATGTTGATGAGGACAAGGGCCTCTTCCCGACAACCCTGGCCGTTGGTTGTCGGGGTCTGCGGGCGGGGGCTTATCGGAATCTGGGAGCCCCCTTTAATAAGGGGGCCCCCAGATCCCGGCCCCCCACCCTATGTAAATGAGTATGGGGTACATGGTACCCCTACCCATTTACCTAGGAAAAAAGTGTAAGTAATAAAACACACTACACAGGTTTTTAAAATATTTTATTAAACAGCTCCGGGGGGGGGATCTTCCTCCGGCTTCGGGGGTCTTCTTCCGGCTTCGGGGGTCCCTCCGCTTCATCTTCTCCCGGCGTCCGGTTGGTTCTTCTCCGCTCTCCGGCCTCTTCTCCCGGTGTCGCAGGTCTTCGGCCGGCCCCTCCGCTCTCTTCATGTAGCTCTATTGCGAGCGGAGGTCCGGACTTCTTGGCTTCTTGGCTTCTTGGCTTCTCTTCTCTTCTCTTCCCCCAGATGTTGACACGACGCTCTCTCCGGCTGGACTGGTCTCTGAGGGCTGCGTTGTGACTTATATAGGCGGAGACCCCGCCCCCATATGATGTCACAGTCCCTGGGCATGCTGGGACTGTGACGTTTTAGGGGGCGTGGTCGACCACGCCCCCCGACCACGCCCCCTAAAACGTCACAGTCCCAGCATGCCCAGGGACTGTGACATCATATGGGGGCGGGGTCTCCGCCTATATAAGTCACAACGCAGCCCTCAGAGACCAGTCCAGCCGGAGAGAGCGTCGTGTCAACATCTGGGGGAAGAGAAGAGAAGAGAAGCCAAGAAGCCAAGAAGCCAAGAAGCCAAGAAGTCCGGACCTCCGCTCGCAATAGAGCTACATGAAGAGAGCGGAGGGGCCGGCCGAAGACCTGCGACACCGGGAGAAGAGGCCGGAGAGCGGAGAAGAACCAACCGGACGCCGGGAGAAGATGAAGCGGAGGGACCCCCGAAGCCGGAAGAAGACCCCCGAAGCCGGAGGAAGATCCCCCCCCGGAGCTGTTTAATAAAATATTTTAAAAACCTGTGTAGTGTGTTTTATTACTTACACTTTTTTCCTAGGTAAATGGGTAGGGGTACCATGTACCCCATACTCATTTACATAGGGTGGGGGGCCGGGATCTGGGGGCCCCCTTATTAAAGGGGGCTCCCAGATTCCGATAAGCCCCCGCCCGCAGACCCCGACAACCAACGGCCAGGGTTGTCGGGAAGAGGCCCTTGTCCTCATCAACATGGGGACAAGGTGCTTTGGGGGGGGGGGCGCAGGGCGCCCCCCTCCCCCAAAGCACCCACCCCCCATGTTGAGGGCATGCGGCCTGGTACGGTTCAGGAGGGGGGGGGCCGCTCGCTCGTCCCCACCCCCTTTCCTGACCGGCCAGGCTGCGTGCTCGGATCGGGGTCTGGTATGGATTTTAGGGGGACCCCACGCCGTTTTTTCGGCGTAGCGGGGTTCCCCTTTATAATCCATACCAGACCTAAGGGCCTGGTATGCCCCGCGACGGGGCTAGCAAGGTGTCAATCTCGCCGATAAAAGCGGCAAGATTGACATCCTTCTCTAGTCCCGTCGCACCTGAGTCACGTTCAAAATGAACGGACTTGTCCGTGTGTGGGCAAGTCCGTTCATTCTGAAAGTCCGCCGGAACTCCGGCGAAAGTCCGTCGGAAAGACGGGCGGACTTAGCCCGCCGGAAAATCCCGGCGTGTGTGGGCAAGTCCGTTCGTTTTAAAGTCCGGCGCACCTGGCGGACAAAGTCCGTCGGAAAGTGTGCCGGACCAAGTAGGATAGAAAGTCCGCTCGTGTGTACGCGGCATTAGGCTAATGCACGAGATATGTAAATCACCTGTCACTCACAGCAAGGGGGAGGATTTGACAAAGTTTTTCTCTGTTTGTGAAGTTTTATCTCACTGAACAATAAAAGAGGATTGCTCAGGGCTGGATTAACTCTTTGTGGCAAGACTGGGCTTAAATTATAGGAAATCTTATACTCTACATTATGACATTAAAAAAAAAAAAAAATTTAAATTTCGGGTTTACATCCACTTTAAAGCGGAGTTCCACCCAAAAGTGGAACTGCTTTAAGCACTCCTCGTCCCGACATGCCACATTTGGCATGTCATTTTTGGGGGGAGGAAGTGTGTACCTAGTTTTGACAGGTACCTAGCTCCCACTTCCTGCTCTGGTTGCCTTGCCGCCTCCACTTCCTCCCCCCTAGGCGACTCCTCTTCTCCCCCTCCCTCTTTTCAATCTTCTTGGACACGTCACAGGTCCCAGAAGATTGCCTGGCCACTAAGAGTGCAGAGCGACTCGCACATGTACAGTGCACACCTGGCTGTGAAGCTGCAAGCTGTCACAGCCAGGTGCCCACACTTGCAATGCCGGCACCGCGGAGAGGTGGGGGAGAGGAGGGAGGCTTTGGCCGCCCGCATCGCTGGACCGTAGGGCAGTGAAAAAAGTGTCTGTTTATTAAAAGTCAGCAGCTACACCTTTTGTAGCTGCCGACTTTTAATAAATTTACAAACGAGTGGAACTCCGCTTTAAGGTCTGAATGGGGGAAGTTCTACTTCCATCCATAAGCGTGCACAGGGGGTGTGATGGGTGTGCCTGGGCACAACCTAATCACCCCCTGTGCATACCTCCCAAATTCCCTGGACTGGGCGTGACCATCCCGAGATTTCAATTAAATCCCAGTGTTCCGTCAGTCCACGTTGAATCGCCGAGCCGTTCTGGCACTCGGCTCCTATTTTCTGTGCCTCCCCTACAGCTGTGTCTCCTCTGTAGCTGCCTGTAACAAGCACAGCTGCAGGGGAGGCACAGAAAGAGAGATTCACTTATGTCTGTTCTTCTTCCTGGGACTCTTCATGGTACTCAAGGTAGCGCAGCTTTGGCTTTTCTCCCCCTACTCCTATTCCCTGGTTCAATGGGTGGGCCTATGAGTAGCTGTAATTTAGCTCCACCTATTGGACCAGGGAATAGGAGAAGGAGGAATAGAAGAGTTGGAGCTACAGTAGCCTAAGTACTATGAAGAGTCCAGGGAGAAGGAGAACAGGAGTAAACAGTGCAGAAGTGAGACAGATAGTTACTTACTACTGCACTTCGTCACTGCTGACCCCTGACCTCTGCCTCTTAGCACTGACCTCTAAAATCTGCCTTAGTACTGGCCTCTGAACTCTGCCCCACCTAGCACTGACCTCCACCTCACTTAGCACTGATCTCTGAACTCTGCCTCACTTAGCTTTGACCTCTGCCCCACTTAGTGAGGCAGAGGTTATGGGTCAGAACTAAGTGAGGCAGAGGTTAGGGGTCAGTACTGTACTGTAGTATTGACCCCTAACCTCTGCCTCACTTAGTACTGACCCCTAACTTCTGCCTCACTTAGCTCTGACCTCTGTCTCACAAAGAAATGACCCCTCAACTCTTCCTCACGTAGCACTAACCTCTGAACTATCCACTTAGCTCTGACCTCTGCTTCACTTGCTAACACCTAACCTCTGCCTTCCTTAGCACTGACCTCTGCCTCGCATAACACTGACCTCTGAACTCCACCTCACCTAGCACTGACCTTTGAACTCTGTAGTAAGTGACGCAGAGCTCAGAAGTGGCTCAAAGGTCAGTAGCAAGTGCAGCAGGGTTCCAGGGTCAGTAATAATTAAGGGAGAGTTTAGAGGTCAGAAGTAATTAAGGGTCAGCTTGGCTTTCAGAATAATGCAGTGCGGTTTTCCCACACCATGGGTGCATCGCAGTGTACCTGCAATTTTTCGCATGGGTTCGCTGCAGTTTGCCATAGACTTCTATTGTGTTCCATGGTTTTGATGCACTTTCTGAAAGCGCACCAAAGCCACACTTTCAGGTTTTTTTTGTTTTACAAAGCGCACCAAACCGCGAGACACAATAGAAGTCTATGGCAAACCGCAGCTAACCCACACAAAAACCGTGGGTACACTGTGCTGCACCCATGGTGTGGGAAAACCATGCTGCATCAGTATGAAAGTGCCCAACTGGGGGGAGAGAGAACTAAAAGCATATTTCATGGATTCAGAAAGGCTTCTGTTTTATTTAACAACGTCCCTTTAAGCCCCTCCCACTGTAAATGCAATTCGGCCACACCCACCATCCGCTGCGGCTTTGAGCTTTGCTGTGCACACCCTAATGCAATAGGCTGCGCACACCTATGCTTCCATCCTATTGTAAACACTGAAGGAGGAGCACACACATGATGCCACTAGTTGTTACGAAGGTTGCTACATAAAAAGCATATGTAGTGAGGTGAAGAGAGGGGTAGAGGAGTTGGGCCAGCAGAATGTTATTAGACACTCCCAGAAGAGGAGAGGGTTAGGAGGGAGCGGACTGTGCTAGGGAACTGACTCTTACTAGAGTAGTCAGATTTTCTAGCAAGTTCAAAGGCACATTGCAAGTGAAAACATTTCATTTATGGAAAGTATAAAGCCTGCAAGTAAGCATTTAAAATATTTGATTGTTTGGTGTTTTTACCTTCAACTGTTTATATTCCTGACAAGGTCTCTTTAAAATGTTAAGGGATTAAAAAGAAAATTCAGGAATGCTACATCTTTTCCGAGATTCTGTGCTGCTGGGATGCCAGGTTCTGAAATGTTAGTGAAATGAAGTGTGGCCTGGCTCTCCAGTGCTTTTTTTTTTTCTTTTATTAACAGGGTACTAGGCAACTGTTGGTTCTGTCTAATGTAGCACGAGAGGTTGGATGCTTACCATTTTTGCCACAATAAGTCCGGTTGAAACCTCCATGACTGATATTGCAGATATTATCTACAGTTGTACCATGGTACAGGTGTCGTATATTTTCCAGGCCAGGATTTTTTTGATCCACCATCTGCTTGTTTAGTGAGAAACTCTGCCACAATTTCTTATTCTGAATCCTGGTTATCTATAAAAAATGACAGTACAAAATGGTTGCTAACTGTTAAAGTCCAGCCCATCTCAAAATGTGTTTATACAAGTCCAAAACTTAAAAAAACTAAACACGATATTTGGCAATATGTGCCCACAAATAGTGTTCATAAAGAGAGTTATAACACCCTGACCAGGATCCAAGTTATATGACACACCTGTCCTACTTTACAGATCAAATATAGAATCTATGAACACCCTTCATCATAGCTCCACATGCTCAATACAGTGCTGGGTGTTCATAGGTTCCATATCCATATGGTCATATAGGGAGTTGGTGGGGGTCAGATTTGAGTTATTGCACCTAGTCTTTGAACATAGGGATTTGGTTCCACAAGAGGGCCAGTCCCTTCAAATGTTGGACAGTTGGGAGGTATAAAGTTACCAGTGGTGGGCCATCAGAGCCAGCAAGGCCTTTTCTGCTGGCCTAAACTATCAGAACCACTGGACTTATGTTTTAATATATTTTTTTTCTATCAATGTGTATTCAATTATTCCCAATAGTCTGTTCTCCTCATTTCATAGCTTTTCTCTTGGGTGTACTGCTTCCAGTAGTGTAGATGTTAGAGCTTTTATCAAATCATATTTCAGCCAAGCAAACTGATGGTGCCATATAAATCCTGAATAATAATAATAATCGCCATCATGCGTTGCCAAGGTCAAAGAAATCTGCCTTCAGAATCAACAGTGCTGGCTCCTGTAGCTTACAATAAATGGCAATGAAACTGTTGTTTTAACTAATCAGATTTTGATTTGGTGACACTGGAGCCATCTATCAGGCGTACAATAACTTATGTCAGAAGGCCTTAATGCAGATTTATTTGATACTGGTAACACATAATAGCTATCATGGCTGAAATATGATTGGATAAAAACTCTAACATAAAACATACGCTACTGAAAGCCGTGCAACCAAGAGAAAAGCTAAGTGAAGAGAATAGACTATTGGGAATAATTTAATACACCTTCATAGAAAAAACTATTAAAACTTAAGTCTGTGATTCTGCCCTAACACCTCAAGGACACCTGGCACTGGACAAAACATGTAAGGGCATGGTTACTGCACAACCATTTTGATGTGCAGCTTACCAGGCAGTGGAATGCACGCCCGCTGTGGGGACAATCTGAGCGGTGTGACGGCACTCTAAGATATACAAGTGATCTTTATAGTGCCCAGAGAGAGCAGCATCTGAATAAGGAGCATGAGTATGGAGAAAAAGCCGTAGATAGCAGTGGTAATGTGGAGGAATCCCCTACAGGCATGTGATACCTGCTGTAAATCAAGCGCTATCAGACTTTTTTTTTTTTCTTTTTTTATGCACTTTATTTTTTCAGCACTTTATTCTTTGCAGACTTTTGCACAGTAATAACTACAAACCTTGCTAAAAGGCATAAATTGGGATAAAATATTAGGAACAAAGAATACGGAGGAGAGATGGGTTTGCTTTAAGAGCATATTAAATAAGGGCATTAGCCAATGTATCCCATTGGGTAATAAATTTAAAAGAGCGAACAAACATCCTGGATGGCTTAACTCCAATGTAAAAATGCATATAAAAGCAAAGGAGAAGGCCTTCAAAAAATACAGGGTTGAGGGATCATCCTCAGCATTCAGACTTTATAAAGAATGCAATAAGAAATGTAAGGGTGCAATTAGGACGGCTAAGATAGAACATGAAAGACACATAGCGGAGGAGAGCAAAAAAAATCCCAAGAAATTCTTTAAGTATGTAAACAGTAAAAAAGGGAGGACAGACCATATTGGCCCCATAAAGAATGAGGAAGGACATCTGGTTACAAAGGATGGGGAGATGGCAAAGGTATTGAATTTATTCTTCTCCTCAGTATTCACGATTGAATCGGGGGGCTTCAGTAACCAAAACTGCAGTGTTTATCCTCATGACACAACACAGGAAGCACCTACATGGTTAACAGAGGACGGAATTAAAATTAGACTTGAGAAACTTAACATTAATAAATCACCGGGACCAGATGGCTTGCATCCGAGGGTACTTAGGGAACTCAGTCAGGTGATTGCCAGACCGTTGTTCCTAATTTTTACAGTCTATTGACTGGAATGGTACCAGCTGATTGGAGAAAAGCCAATGTAGCACCAATATTTAAAAAGGGCCCAAAAAACATCCCTGGGAATTACAGACCAGTTAGCCTAACATCAATAGTATGTAAACTCTTGGAGGGGATGATAAGGGACTATATACAAGATTTTAGTAATAAGAATGATATCATTAGCAGTAATCAGCATGGATTCATGAAGAATCGTTCTTGCCAAACCAATCTATTAACCTTCTATGAGGAGGAGAGTTGCCATCTAGATAAAGGAAGGCCCGTAGACGTGGTGTATCTGGATTTTGCAAAAGCATTTGACACAGTTCCCCATAAACGTTTACTGTACAAAATAAGGTCCGTTGGCATGGACCATAGGGTGAGTACATGGATTGAAAACTGGCTACAAGGGCGTGTTCAGAGGTTGGTGATAAATGGGGAGTACTCAGAATGGTCAGGGGTGAGTAGTGGGGTTCCCCAGGGTTCTGTGCTGGGACCAATCCTATTTAATTTGTTTATAAACGACCTGGAGGATGGGATAAACAGTTCAATCTCTGTATTTGCAGACGATACTAAGCTAAGCAGGGCGATAACTTCTCCGCAGGATGTGGAAACCTTGCAAAAAGACCTGAACAAATTAATGGGGTGGGCGACTAAATGGTAAATGAGGTTCAATGTAGAAAAATGTAAAATAATGCATTTGGGTGGCAAAAATATGAATGCAATCTATACACTGGGGGGAGAACCTCTGGGGGAATCTAGGATGGAAAAGGACCTGGGGGTCCTAGTAGATGATAGGCTCAGCAATGGCATGCAATGCCAAGCTGCTGCTAATAAAGCAAACAGAATATTGGCATGCATTAAAAGGGGGATCAACTCCAGAGATAAAACGATAATTCTCCCGCTCTACAAGACTCTGGTCCGGCCGCACCTGGAGTATGCTGTCCAGTTCTGGGCACCAGTCCTCAGGAGGGATGTACTGGAAATGGAGCGAGTACAAAGAAGGGCAACAAAGCTAATAAAGGGTATGGAGGATCTTAGTTATGAGGAAAGGTTGCGAGCACTGAACTTATTCTCTCTGGAGAAGAGACGCTTGAGAGGGGATATGATTTCAATTTACAAATACTGTACTGGTGACCCCACAATAGGGATAAAACTTTTTCGCAGAAGAGAGTTTAATAAGACTCGTGGCCACTCATTACAATTAGAAGAAAAGAGGTTTAACCTTAAACTACGTAGAGGGTTCTTTACTGTAAGAGCGGCAAGGATGTGGAATTCCCTTCCACAGGCGGTGGTCTCAGCGGGGAGCATTGATAGCTTCAAGAAACTATTAGATAATCACCTGAATGACCGCAACATACAGGGATATGTAATGTAATACTGACATATAATCACACACATAGGTTGGACTTGATGGACTTGTGTCTTTTTTCAACCTCACCTACTATGTAACTATGTAACTATGTAATTGATGGACACTTTCATGTTATATAAATGTATTGCACTTTGAGATTTTGAGCAGTTGTACATTGTTTTTTAAAATATATTTTTTGCTTAGCATATGTATTAGACATGAAATTCAGCTTTTCTTTTTATAGCGCTGCCTTAATTTTCTTTATTTTTTAGGACTGTTTTCATATTAACACTGGTATAGGCAAGCAGCTTAAGGGTTTTTTACACCTAAGCGCAGATGTGTTATATTTTCATTTTATATTTCAATGTCTTTCCTGGTGACCAAAACCGAACTGCATATTCAAGATATGGCCAGACCTGTGTTTTGTAAAGAGTTATTGATTTAGGTCTTGAATGCATACCCTTTTTTGCAGTATAACATTATTTTGCTAGGTTTGTTAGCAGCAGCTTGGAATTGCATTCTACTGATAAGTCTGATCTACAAGTACTCCCAGATCTTTTTTTTCATCACCGATTCTCTTAACCACTTGCCACCCAGGCCAATTCTGACATTTCTCTCCTACATGTAAAAAACATTTGTTTTGCTAGAAAAATACATCGAACCCTCAAACGTATATATTTTTTTAGTAAAGACCCTAGAGAATACAATGGCAGTCTTTGCAACTTTTTATCTCGTACGGTATTTGTGCAGCAATTTTTGAAATGCATTTTTTGGGGGAAAAAAAAACAATTTTGTGCTTAAAAAAAAAAAAAAAAAGTGTAGTTAGCGCAATTTTTTAGCATAATGTGAAAGATGAAGTTACGCCCAGTAAATAGATACCTAACATATCACGCTTCAAAATTGCACACGAATAAGTAAATAAATAGTGATCTTGCGCAGTAATTTGTAAGCACTCAGCCTACAACTAAGGCTGACAACAAATGATAAAGTCCCAAAAACTAGAAAAAATAATAATTCAAATAGATAAATAGTTCAAGTCCATATGTTGATACAAATTGGCGACTTCTCCAATATATATTCTCATTAAATCCAATAGAAAATATGCATTCAATAGGGAATGTGCTCACAGAACTCTCAACTCAAATCTGTATATGAACAACATCAAAATGATGTAGATACAGTAGCCTTTAACCGTCCCCAAATTCTGTTCCACAATCTTCCACTCTTCCGTCTCAGTCTTTGTATCTCCTGGTATCATACACCCGGTCCTTAAGCCCAGTATTGGGCACAGCGTGTCCGACCATTGGGACAGGGCCACTCCTGAGTCCTCCGGGCCGGGTGACAAGCTGTAGATCGGGCGGTGAAGGAGAGAATCCTGGACAGAATCTGAGTTTTTAAACAAGTATATATGCTGTGTAAGATCATTTAGGACTCTGCTGCCTCTGACTCTGTTCCCTGGAAGCTCTGACATGAGGAAGCAAAGCACCGCCTATACCAAGATAACACTGCATAACAAGGCATGGTAAATCAGTAATGAGGGAAATAATAGCTGCTGGGAAACCACAGGAAAAACTGGTGACTAGATTTTTTTTTTTTTGGGGCACAACTTTTAGAGTTCAGTTCCATACCTCCCAATATTTTGAGATGGGAATGAGTGACACCTATCAGCAAAAGCATGCAGGTATAGGACACACCCCTTGCCACGCCCCTTAAAAGAGAATTGTACAAAAAAAATCAAGATTGTTAAAACTCACAAGTGCTTTTTTTTTTACCACTACTATTCCTTTATATTGGCTTTTGAAATTTACAAATGCAGCAATTTAGAAATCAGATGAAAGGTTTGGCGCTGGAAAACACTTTTTGATAGATAAAAAGTAAATTTTATATACATCTACTTAGATCAGACCAAAATGAGGGACAAATGAGGAGGAATGAGGGACATTGCTCCAAATCAGGGACAGTTGGGAGCTATGCAGTTCCTCTTGAAAGCTCTATTGTCAACAAAATGCATGTAGAACAATCATTTGCAGATCATGCCTTTTAGTCTTATTGTTTATAGAGGATAAGCATAATTTACCCATACTCTTCTTTCAAATTGTAACCCTGGCACAACAATTAACGAGGTATAGGAGAATTGAGGGGCAGGACTTTGAGTGAAGCACACGGATGCAATAAAGAAGTGAATTGGAAAATGGTTTTTATTTGAGTCAATTCATAGAACAAAGGTTGGGGGTATACAATTCATTACATAATGTATATCAATACTTAAAGGTCAGTCATCACACATAAATACATTGTCCAACCAGAGTTTAAAACAGTATTTTACAAATACACCGGTAATGTAATAACATGATTAATTGCATTGTAGAAACTACTCATTAATTTTTGCCATTTTTTCAGAACTTGCATTGTGTGTGCGCACTGGGGTTACCGGCCGCTGTTTGTCTCTTCACGTGCCTCCCCTGTCACGTCCTGGAGCTGTGACACGCACTGTGGGTTTCCCCTCCGCCCCCTTCTGAAGTGGGGAGGGCGGGGTTTCCCCCACTGCTCGTCAGCGTCATGCCCTCAGTGTCGGCTGTTTGGCACCCTCGAGGCACCTATAAATCAACCGGCCGGCTTACCATCTTCAGCAATAGGGAGACTCGGTTGACGCCCTTGGCTGGTCACGCTTGGCTGAGCTGGCAGCAAGACTCCTGGCGTGTCCCCTGCCCCCCAGCCTGCTGTTGCATGACGTTGGAGGCTGGTCCTGGACAGCTCTCCTTGCGAGGGCTTCCCCCCAAATTGGGATCTGCACCTTTGTCTCTGGTGCATATCTCCCTCATCACACCACTCCTCTCTTGGCTCCCTTGTCCAACTTACTTTGCAGCAGGTAACTATATTTTAACTATTTTACCCTCACTTTCCTTTCTTTTCCCCCCCCCCATCCCCCCCCCTCTCTCCCCCCTTTCTTCCTACTTTGTACTTTTCTTCGCTTTCTTCCCACACTCCACTTTCCCTTTCACTCTGCTTTTCACTCTCACTCTTTATCACTTCACTTTCTAATCATTCCCTCCCATATCCCCAGTGCACTTCATTCACAGGCTTTTTCCTCCAGCAGGTTCCCCCTCCTGGGGCCATTCCTCTCTTCCATTCACTAGACACCATCTCCACTTCTCCACTTCTTGACCAATTTGGGATGTTGCCCCTGCTGGCTTTGTGCTGCCCGGACATGCCCCCTCAGCTCCGTGATGTGGCATCTTTGGCCGGTATGACTCACGCGGCTGTGCTCTCCCCTTTGTGAGGACACACTCATGTAAGTTTGTGGGACAAATGTATGGATGTGTGGGGGTTTTCACATTTTCTGCATTTGCCCACTAATTTTTCAGATTACCAATATGTCCTTATCTCTATTTTTAGATGATTATTACGGTCTTGCTCCCGACGAGTGACTTTAAGGTCCCGAAACGCGTAGAGCTAACAACTACCGTTATAACAACATATTCATGAATTCACCATGGCCGTTCCTCTCTACCAAGCTTATTTTCTCCTTAATTCTCAAGTGATGCTTCAATGCATCATATTTCCGTTTTTAATATTATTTACACTGCAATTAATCACGTACTTATGTGACCTGTGCAACTGTATAATACTGTCTTATATTTCCTAATAGAGTCATGATGTATGTTTTTATTTTATTTTTCCTACTTATCTTAACTAGTTTTTCTATTGACGCTTTAATGCGCTAGCTTTTTTTTATGAGTATTTTCTACAATGCAATTAATCATGTTATTACGTGACCGGTGTATTTGTAAAATACTGTTTTAAACTCTGGTTGGACAATGTATTTATGTGTGATGACTGACCTTTAAGTATTGATATACATTATGTAATGAATTGTATACCCCCAACCTTTATTCTATGAATTGACTCAAATAATAAACCATTTTCCAATTTACTTCTCTATTGCATCCGTGTGCTTCACTCAAAGTCCCGCCCCTCAATTCTCCTTTAAATTTAACGAGATGGAGGATGGGATCTGTACGGCCCCCTATCCTCATTTAAAGTCCCACCATATCCATTTTTTCAATTAACAAGGTAATTTGGTGGTGTGAAATTTGCTCTTTTTCCTGCATAAAAAATAAAAACATAAAATACTCTACCTGCACATCATTATATGAATGTCCTGAGGATTGCAGAAAATATTTTTTTACGGTTTTGTATTCTTCAGATGTTGTGTCCAGAGATATCGCCTGAAAATGTTCTATCCCAGGGTTTGTCCAGGTTGGTGGATATGTAATTATCACTGTCATAAAGAAATAAACGTAAAAATGTAATATTCAGAAAACTGCAGGGAATACTTAACATATTTTTCTGGCAACATAAAAAAACCAAAGGTTCAAGAAAGACATTTTCCTCACCCCTGTGCATCATGGAGGCATGGGAGCCCCTATTGTCCAGGCATACTATAGGGCAGTGGTCCTGGATCAATTCAGAGAGTGGTGGTCAACTAATGCCAACAAAACCTGGAACCAAATTGAATCCACAGCTCTTACTGTAGACACAAAACGTCTTCTTACAGCTGCTCTGCTCAACTTCAAACTACAGCACCAATACTTAAATACGGTAACGGCAGCACTACAGCTACGGTCGGCCTCTACACAACAAAGCAAAGGACTACCATTCTTTCCCCGCTACCCATTAAGGCAATAGAATTACCATCTCCGGACTTGTCCCTTACAGCCTGGATGGACAGAGGGCTCAATAACCTAGGTCTTCTATTTGCTGCATTAGAGATGCATTCATTCTCACACTTGTAACAGGCAAAGGCATCACTTCTAAGACATTCTTCCTGTACCTCAGAATCCGATCAATACTTTCTAAAGATAATCTGACGGACAAAGACTCTCTCCCAACTATTCTCTTAAAATTTTACGAGACTCCCATCCAATCAGTCAAAAGAATCTCCTTGGCATACAGCTTGCTAACCACAGCTTCTGTCGACCAGCCGTCCCCCTCAATCAACTTCTGGCCTTCACTCACAGACACTCTGCCTTCGCCGAAACTATGGTATCAAACATTAACCTAACTAACCCCTAAGCATGTCACATTGTATCTCCCACTGGGAATCCCTGCAAAAGCTTTTTCACAAGTGGTATTTTACTTCAACCAGGCTGGCTGTAATTTACTCCTCGACTTGCAATGCTGGAGAGGTTGTAATGAATTGGGAATCCTACGCCATATCTGGTGGGACTGCCTATTATCAAAAAATATTGGCAAGAAGTATCTACTTTCATTTCTATTAAATGCAATGTTTCCCTCCCACTGACCCCATTGGATCTTCTTCTGGGATTGTCGATTCCCACTTCGCCTGGACAGTCCATGGTACTGGTAACTCATAATCTGATAGCCGCCACCATATTCTGATGGTGGAGGGGGATTATGGTGCAGGGTTGTTTTTTTTAGAGATTAGGCTTGGCTCCTTAGTTCCAGTGAAGGGAACTCTTAGGTGTCAGCATACCGAGACATTTTGGACAATTTCACGCTCCCGACTTTGTGGGAACAGTTTGGGGATGGCCACTTCCTGTTCCAACATGACTGCAAACCAGTGCACAAAGCAAGGTCCATAAAGGACATGGATCAAACAAATGGCTTCCCCCTGGATTTGGACTTTAACGGCACTTAGGTATGTATAACAATCATATTGAGGTAGAAAAAGTGTTTATTATAACACATAATTAATAAAGATAATACGGAGTGTACATTACAACAAACAACTGAAGGTGCTACAACTGTAACATGATGGTGATATAGAACGCATGGTAAACACCGTGCTCTCTACAGACATCAGTAATGTGGCATTTTGTTTTCTATTTACAAAGCAGGGAGTAAGAACCAAACACATTGCTGAGTAAAAACTGAACACAGTACACACATTAACACTTGTTAGACACACAATTAACCCTTTGATCGGCCTAGATGTTAACCCCTTCCCAGCCAGGGTCATTAGTACGGTGACGGTGTATATTAGCACTGATCATTGTATTAGTGTCACTATAGAGGTCAGTGCCCTCTATAATAAAAATAATAAATAATAATTATAAATAAAAATGGCATGGTCATTAAGGGGGAAAATTCTTCTGGTCCTTAAGTGGTTAAGGCTATGGCAAGTAAAAGTGCCAATTGCTTGGATCTTGTGGATGAACAAGGTTCTGCATTCTCAGTAACAATGCAGTGATACACAAGTGTAGATAAAAATGCTCACAAGATGTTCCGAGTCTGAATAACGATGACTGGAATGATATCGCAGCTTACCCTTCCTAACAATTAATCTCAGTCAGAAATAGACTTGTGCAGTACAAAATTGTACTTGGTTGGTATCTCGCACCAGCAAGACTGGGAAAGATTTCAACTAGTCATTCTAGCACTTGCTGGAGATGTCCTACTGCAAAAATGGACTTTATCCACAATTTTTGGACATGTGGCAGAATAAGTGCCTATTGGACTCAAACCTTGCATTATAATATTTCTTTGACCAACATTATTGGGCAGCACAGTGGTGTAGTGGGTAGCACTCTCGCCTAGCAGTAAAAAGGGTCGCTGGTTTGAATCCCAACCACGACACTACCTGCCTGGAGTTTGCATGTTCTCCCTGTGCCTGCGTGGGTTTCCTCCCACACTCCAAAGACATGCTAGTAGGTTAATTGGCTTCTGTACAAAATTGGCCCTAGTATATGAATGTGAGTTGGGGACCTTGGATTGTGGGCTCCTTGAGGGTAGGGACCAATGTGAGTGTGCAATGTATGTGTGGAGTGCTGCGTAAATTGACAGCGCTATATGGGTACTTTAAATAAATAGGGATAATTGTAGACACGCACCCACACTCACTCAGGTTGAACTGAATGGACTGGTGTCTTTATTGACCTTACTAACTATATAACATCTCAATCCCCCTGAGCTTGAGCTCCTGGGGTCTGCCTATTGGGCTTGGTTGCTCCCTTGGCTGTCAGAATAACTATAGGCCAAGTACTGTAGTGTTTTGGCTAATTTTCTATGCTAGGAAAGCAATTGTACTCTCCAAATTTCCAACTCCTCGAACTCTGGTTCCCAGGTCTGCTCAAAGAGCGTCTGTATCATTTATCACACTAGCCATCTTCTCATGCAACATTATCCAAGAAGTCTTCCACGCTCCTGCTATGGTAATTTTAGCCGCAAGCAGCATAAAATAAATTAATCTTTTCATAGGGCTTGGTGTGCCCTCTGGGAGATCCTTCAGCAGAGCCACAAAGGGATGTTGATCTACAGTGCATCCGAGCAGTGGCGTAGCGTGGGGGGTGCAGGGGGTGCCGTGGCCCCGGGCGCGACATTTAGGGGGGGCCAGTATGTGTCACTGGCTGCCTCCTCCTAATATTAAATTCCTGTGTCCCCAGGCTCCGGCCGCCATGGTCAGTGTCCGGCGCCCTGTGATTGGGCGTATGGGGGTCATGTGAGGTGTAGAGCTGGCCTGTCCTCGATCACTCCTGAAGTCCCGCCTCCGCACATGACCCCCATAACGCCCAATCACAGTGCACTGCGCCGGACACTGAATATGGCAGCTACAGCGCGGGGGAGAGAAGCAATGTCAGCCGCCGAGCTGCCGCTGTCTTCTCCTTCTCCTTCTTCTCCTCCTCCTCCTCCGGACTGATGCAGGCCAGCCAGACACAAAGGTGAGTGAGACTCCCTCGTGAGAGTCGGGGAGGGGGGCGGGGGATAGAGAGAGAGAGAAGGTCAGTTAGTGTAGTATGGTGGGTCAGTTAGTGTAGTATGGTGGGTCAGTTAGTGTAGTATGGCGGTCAGTTAGTGTAGTATGGCGGTCAGTTAGTGTAGTATGGTGGGTCAGTTAGTGTAGTATAGCGGTCAGTTAGTGTAGTATGGCGGTCAGTTAGTGTAGTATGGCGGTCAATTAGTGTAGTATGGCGGTCAATTAGTGTAGCATGGCGGTCAGTTAGTGTAGTATGGCGGTCAGTTAGTGTAGTATGGCGGTCAGTTAGTGTAGTATGGCGGTCAGTTAGTGTAGTATGGCGGTCAATTAGTGTAGCATGGCGGTCAGTTAGTGTAGTATGGTGGGTCAGTTAGTGTAGCATGGTGGTCAGTTAGTGTAGTATGGTGGGTCAGTTAATGTAGTATGGTGGTCAGTTAGTGTAGTATGGTGGGTCAGTTAGTGTAGTATGGCGGTCAGTTAGTGTAGTATGGCGGTCAGTTAATGTAGTATGGTGGGTCAGTTAGAGTAGTATGGTGGGTCAGTTAGAGTAGTATTGTGGGTCAGTTAGTGAAGTATGGTGGGTCAGTTAGTGAAGTATGGTGGTTAGTGTAGTGGACAGTGTAGTATAGTGGACAGTATGGTGGTCATTGTAGTGGACAGTGTAGTATGGTGGTCATTGTAGTGGACAGTGTAGTATAGTGGTCAGTGTAGTGTAGTATGGTGGGTCAGTGTAGTGTAGTATGGTGGGTCAGTTAGTGTAGTATGGTGGGTCAGTTAGTGTAGTATGGTGGGTCAGTTAGTGTAGTATGGTGGGTCAGTTAGTGTAGTATGGTGGGTCAGTTAGTGTAGTATGGTGGTCAGTTAGTGTAGTATGGTGGGTCAGTTAGTGTAGTATGGTGGGTCAGTTAGTGTAGTATGGTGGGTCAGTTAGTGTAGTATGGTGGGTCAGTTAGTGTAGTATGGTGGGTCAGTTAGAGTAGTATGGTGGGTCAGTTAGAGTAGTATTGTGGGTCAGTTAGTGAAGTATGGTGGGTCAGTTAGTGAAGTATGGTGGTTAGTGTAGTGGACAGTGTAGTATAGTGGACAGTATGGTGGTCATTGTAGTGGACAGTGTAGTATGGTGGTCATTGTAGTGGACAGTGTAGTATAGTGGTCAGTGTAGTGTAGTATGGTGGGTCAGTGTAGTGTAGTATGGCGGTCAGTTAGTGTAGTATGGCGGTCAGTTAGTGTAGTATGGCGGTCAGTTAGTGTAGTATGGCGGTCAGTTAGTGTAGTATGGCGGGTCAGTTAGTGTAGAATGGTGGGTCAGTTAGTGTAGTATGTGGTCAGTTAGTGTAGTATGGTGGGTCAGTTAGTGTAGTATGGTGGGTCAGTTAGTGTAGTATGGTGGGTCAGTTAGTGTAGTATGGTGGGTCAGTTAGTGTAGTATGGTGGTCAGTTAGTGTAGTATGGTGAGTCAGTTAATGTAGTATGGTGGGTCAGTTAGTGTAGTATGGTGGGTCAGTTAGAGTAGTATTGTGGGTCAGTTAGTGAAGTATGGTGGGTCAGTTAGTGAAGTATGGTGGTTAGTGTAGTGGACAGTGTAGTATAGTGGACAGTATGGTGGTCATTGTAGTGGACAGTGTAGTATGGTGGTCATTGTAGTGGACAGTGTAGTATAGTGGTCAGTGTAGTGTAGTATGGTGGTCAGTATAGTGTAGTGGACAGTATAGTACAGTGGTCAGTGTAGTTCTCAGTGTAGTGGACAGTATAGTATAGCGGTCAGTGTAGTATGGTGGTCAGTTAGTGTAGTATGGTGGTCAGTGTAGTTCTCAGTTTAGTGGTCAGTATAGTGTAGTGGACAGTATAGTATAGTGGACAGTATAGTGGTCAGTGTAGTTCTCAGTGTAGTGGACAGTATAGTGGTCTGTCGTGGACAGTGTAGTGTAGTGGTCAGTGAAGTGGTCAGTATAGTGTAGTGGACAGTATAGTTTAGTGGACAGTATAGTATGGTGGTCAGTGTAGTGGACAGTATAGTGCACAGTGTAGTGGTCAGTAGTGTAGTGGACAGTATAGTGGTCAGCGTAGTTCTCAGTGTAGTGGATAGTATAGTGGTCAGTGTAGTGTGTAATGGTCAGTAAAGGAATCAGGTTGGTCAGTGTTGAAATCAAGTAGGTTAGTATAGTGGTCAGTATAGGAATCGGGTAGGTCAGTATTATTGTATTTGAAGGGACTCAGGGAGAGCTAAAAGTCCGCAGGTTAGGGGGCGCAAATTACTTGCCTTGCCCCGGGTGCTGGCAACCCAAGCTACGCCACTGCATCCGAGAAAGTATTTACAGCGCTTCACTTTTTCCACATTTTGTTGTGTTACAGCCTTATTCCAAAAGAGATTAAATTAATTATTTTTCTCAACATTCTACAAACAATACCCCATAATGAAGATGTGAAAGAAGTTGGTTTGAAAACTTTGCAAATTTATTAAAAAAAAAAAATCACATGTACATAAGTATTTACAGCCTTTGCCATGACACTCAAAATTGAGCTCAGGTGCATCCTGTTTCCACTGATCATCCTTAAGTTGTTTCTACAACTTGATTGGAGTCCACTTGTGGTAAATTCAGTTGCTTGTACATGATTTGAAAAGGCACACACCTGTCTATATAAGGTCCCACAATTAACAGTGCATGTGAGAGCACAAACCAAGCTTTAAAGTTTGTATCGAGGCACAGATCTGGGGAGAGATACTGAAACATTTCTGCAGCATTGAAGGTCTCAAATGAGCACAGTGGTCTCCATCATCCGTAATTGGGAGTTTGGAACCACCAGGACTCTTCTTAGAGCGGGCCTCCCTGCCAAACTGAGCGATCGGGGGAGAAGGGCCTTAGTCAGGGAGGTGACCAAGAATCAGATGGTCACTCTGACAGAGCTACAGTATTTCTTTGTGGACAGAGCAGAATCTTCCAGAAGAACAATTCTACAGAATAATATCTCTACAGCACTCCACCAATCAGGCCTGTATGGTAGAGTGGCCAGACGGAAAGCACTCCTCAGTAAAAGGCACATGACAGCCCGCCTGGAGTTTGCGGAAAGGCACCTGAAGGAATCTCAGATCATGAGAAACAAAATTCCCTGGTCTGATGAAACAAGATTGAACTCTTTGGCCTGAATGGCAAGCGTCATGTCTGGAGGAAACCAGGCACTGCTCATCACCTGACCAATACCATCCCTACAGTGAAGCATGGTTATGGCAGCATCATGCTGTGGGGATGTTTTTCAGTGGCAGGAACTGGGAAACTAGTCAGGATCGAGGGAAAGATGAATGCAGCAATATACAGAGACGTCCTTGATGAAAACCTGCTCATGAGCGCTCTGGACCTCAGACTGGTGTGAAGGTTTATCTTCCAACAGGACAACGACCCCAAGCACACAGCCAAGATAACACAGGAGTGGCTATGAGACAACACTATGAATGTCCTTGAGTGGCCCAGCCAGAGCCCAGACTTGAACCCAATTAAACATCTCTGGAAAGATCTGAAAATGGCTGTGCACAAATGCTCCTCATCCAATTTGATGGAGCTTGAGAGGTCCTGCAAAGAAGAATGGGAGAAACTGCGCAACAATAGATGTGCCATGCTTGTAGCATCATACTAAGACTTGAGGCTGTAATTGGTGCCAAAGGTGCTTCAACAAAGTGTAGCGCCCACCTGTTTAGGTGAGTGCTATAATAGAGAGTTAGTTGTAGAATTAGGCCAAAATTGCCAGTGTTTCACCCTGCGGTGTAAAACTGGTGGGCTTGATTGGCATGGGAAGTTTATTAGAGTAGAGGAGGGTGTGACCCCCTGCACTCTGCTTGTGACAGTTTCCTCTATTTTCTGTGTTTTGACTTGGAGGATGGGAGGAATACAAGTGAGAGTGACAGGCAGTTTTGGGAGACCCCTCTGGACCAATCATTAATTTGTTTGGGCAGAGGCGGGAATTCTATTTAAGGTTTGGTCACATGCTTCCTGGGGTTCTTGTTGGAGGATGTAGGATCCAGGAGGATTCGTGTGGGTGCTCTCCCCTGTGGGGGAGGGGAAGCATGCTATGGAGGAGAGATGCAGATGGAGAAGAGACTGCAGGAAAACCTTCTAAACGGTTGCCGTTACTGACACACGGACTGGGAGAGGATCTTCTATGTGCGACATGGATGATCACTCAGCGACACATGTGAGTGTAACCCAGGGGAACAGTGCTTCTGAAAGACTTTATGGGGAATAGTGTGCAGGTTCAGGAGAACAGGGCTGGGCCTTAGAGAACTAATACCCTGGAGGAATCCAAAAGTCAGCTCCTGGACTTTATTCAGAGTATCGTTCATGGAGTTAGAATCAGAAGGACTGTGCAGTCAGGAGGTGATGGCTAACAGGAGGAAGGAAAGATGCATTACCTTAAGAGAATCCATGCCAGATAGA
This sequence comes from Aquarana catesbeiana, assembly GCF_042186555.1. Lineage (NCBI taxonomy): Eukaryota > Metazoa > Chordata > Amphibia > Anura > Ranidae > Aquarana > Aquarana catesbeiana. The sequence continues at coordinate 368,159,203 of NC_133329.1, forward strand.
AGCTTCACTAACGGGGGTTTCGTTTATTCTGGATTCAAAGTTGTGTTTCTCATCACTTAAAAACACTGGAGGTTATTCAAAGTGACTTTCCGGTGCAATGCAGCATTTAACATGGAACCGCAATAAAGATGTACATAGTTCAACTGTTCAATGACTGTCTGCGTGTCATGTCTTTTGAGGGAAATGGGGTAATGGAACAAACTTCAGGTTAGAACGAACTTTTAGCGGGTCCTACGGGAGTAGGGCGCTTCAAAAGTATTGAGCAAAGTCTGTGAATACTTATGTACATGTGATTTTTTTTCATTTTTTATTTTTAATAAATCTGCAAAGATTTCACACAAACTTTTCATGTTGTCATTATGGGGTGTTTGTAGAATTTTGAGAAAAATAATGAATTTAATAAATTTTGGAATAATGCTGTAACATAACAAAATGTGGAAAAAGCGAAGCGCTGTGAATACTTTACGAATGTACTGTACGCATAACCCTGTGACCTTGCGGATCACAGAAAAGACTCTACAACAGTAGCCCCCAATACGTTGGCATTTATTCCTTTATTTAGAGTGTCCTGCATTTGGAATAGAAATGTTTTAAACATCACCTACTGTCTTATGCAGCCTCAGTCATGTACTTTATTTAGATTACTACCTTAAACAAG